>NW_006921756.1:6252302-6272232 GCF_000298275.1 Orycteropus afer afer
CCATGTGTATAGACACCATCTGTATTGTTGAAAAAAGGTATTTGCAATGAATAAGTCGTTGGTCTTGCAAAATTCTATCATGTGATCTCCAGTGTTATTTCTGTCACCAAGGCCAAATTTTCCAACTACTAGTGATTCTTCTTTGTTTCCAACTTTTGCATTCCAGTCACCAGTGATAATTAATACATCTCGATTGCATGTTCGGTCAATTTCACACTGCAGAAGTTTATAAAAATCTTTGGTTTCCTCATCTTTGGCTTTGGTGGTTGGTGCCTAAATTAGAATAATAGTAGTATTAACTGAGCCTTCTTGTAGGTGTATGGATATTATCCTATCACTGACAGCATTGTAGTTCAGGACAGACCTTGAGACATCCTTTGTGATGATGAATGCCACACCATTCCTCTTCAAATCATCATTTCTGGCATAGTAATCAGAGCAAGCAGCCATGGAAGGAATCCAGGTAAGGGGAAGGATCCAGGCCCCACCCTGGAGAGGTGGGAAAGAGCGGAAAAGGAAAGCCAAGCCAGGGGGAGGAGACAGAGCAAGCAGCAGCAGCAGGGATCATGCACAATGGACATTCCTTATATTCTAGTTGCATTATAATATTCAGCCCTCTGGGCATTCCTCATGTTGTTTGCCTGCTTTGTATGCTTCCTTAATGTCTTTTCTTTGTTGAAAATATAGCCTCTTTCTTCTCTGATCTTCCTTATCAATTAATTGGCTAGTTTATCTATCTCAATCCTTCTTGGAAGATAGCTATGAAAATCTCAGTTTCTTCATCTTTGTAGTAGAAATAAAAATATTTATACCTCATGGAATTGTGCTAAATGAATGAATACACATGATATGGCTTTGAAAACAGTAAAGAGCTCACCCATTAGTATTCATTATCCTTCTTTTCTTTTCTTTCCCTCCTTCCTTCCCTTCAACCTTCCTTTCCTTTTCTTTCGAGTTCTTAGGTAAAAATACCCATCCTTTTTTTGTGGAAGGGAGGTACAGCAAAGAAACCAATGCAACAGACATTTTCTGTCCATTGTCTGCTGCTTAAAGAATGACAACTAGACAAGTAGTAGCATTGTTTCAAGTTTAAGGCCAGTTCAGGGCCTGTTTCTGGATTTAGTTATTCCCCTATTCCAACAAATAATAACACAAAAAACAACACAATAACCCAAACTCTCACAAATAAAAGTTGTGCCCCTTCCCCCAAAAAAAGAATCTAGGTCTTTTACCCTCTCCTTCAAGCTCTTATTTTACTAGTTTCATACTTTATATGAGATTTTGTTTATCTCTACTCACAATGAGAGCCACAGTGTGACCTTGAGTATATCTCACTTGAATTTAGAGACCATCTTAAGACTAGATTTGATGCACTGAACAGCAATGACTGAAGACCAGATGAGTTGTAGGATGACATCAAGAACATCATACATGAAGAAAGCAAAATGTTATTTAAAAGACAGGAAAGGAAGGAAAGACCAAAATGGATGTCAGAAGAGACTCTGAAACTTGCTACTTGTAAAGTAGCTAAAGCAAATGGAAGAAATTATGAAGTAAAAAAGTTAAACAGAATATTTTAAAGGGTGGTTTGAAAAGATAAAGTAAAGGTATTATAATGAAATGTGCAAAGACCTGGAGTTAGAAAACTAAAAGGGAAGAATGTATTTGGCATTCCTCAAGCTGAAAGACCTAAAGATAAAAATTCAAGCCTCGAGCGGCAACACTGAAGGATTCTATGGGCAACAAATTGAATGATGCAGGAAGCATCAAAAGAAGATGGAAGGAGTACAGTCACTGTGCCAAAAATAACTGCCTAACATTCAACATTTTTAGGAGGTGGCATATGATTGAGAACCAATGATATTGAAGGAAGAAGTCCAAGCTGTACTGAAGGAACTCAGGAGAAATAAGGCTTCAAGAATTGATGTAATACCCAGTGAGGCATTTCAATAAACAGATGCAATGCTGGAGGTGCTCACTCACTGATGCCAAGAAATTTGGAAGACAGCTACCTGGCCAACCGACTGCAGAGATCCCTACTTCTGCTCATTCCAAAGAAAGGTGATCCAACATGGTGCTGAAATTATTGAATAAAATTATTAATATCACACATAAGTACAATATTGCTGAAGATAATTCCAAAATAGTGTTCACAGCACATTGACAGGGAACTGCCAGAAATTAAAGCCAGATTCAGAAGAGAGCATGGAATGAGGAACATCTTTGCTGATGTTTGATGGATCTTGGCTGAAAGCAAAGAATACCAGAAAGATGTTCATCGTGTTTTACTGACTAGGCAAAGGCATTTGACTGTGTGAATCATAACAAATTATGGATAACACTGAAAAGAATAGGAATTTTTTGCTCATGATGAACCAATATATATAGACCAAAAGGAAGTCTTTCAAACAGAACAAGGGGATAGTGCATGGTTTAAAATCAGGAAAGGTGTGCATCAAGGTTGTATCTTTTCACCATACTTATTCAGTCAGTATGCTGAACAAATAATCTGAGCAGCTGGACTTTATAAAGAAGCATATAGCATCTGTATTGGAGGAAGACTCATTAACAACCTGGGATATACAGATGACACAACCTTGCTTGCTGAAAATGAAGATGACTTGAAACACTTAATGATGAAGATATAAGACAACAGTCTTCAGTATGGATTACACCTCAACATAAAGAAAACAAGAATCTTTACAACTGGACCAATAAGCAACATCACAATAACGGAGAAAAGAATGAAGTTGTAAGGGATTTCTTTTTACTTGCATTCATAATCAACACGCATGGAAGCAACAATCAACAAATCAGACGACATACTGCATTGGACAAATCTATTGCCAAAGACCTCTTTCAGGTGTTAAAGAGCAATGATATCACTTGAAAACTAAACTAAGGTACACCTGACCCAAGTCTTGGTATTTTCAAATGCCTTATATGCATGTGAAAGCTGGACAATGAATAAGGAAGACCAAGGAAGAATTGATGCTTTTGAGTTTTGGTGTTGCCAAAGAATACTGAAAGTACCATGAACTGCCAGAAGAACAAACAAATTTGTCTGAAAAAAGTACAGGCAGAATGCTCCTTAGAAGTGAGAATGGCCAGACTTCATCTTACATACTTTGGTTATGTCAGAAAGGACCAGCCCCTGGAGAAGGATATGCTTGGTAAAGTAGAGGGTCAGTGAAAAAGGGGAAGATCCTTAATGAGATGGATTGAAACACTGGCTGCAATGATGTACTCAAGCATGGCAAAGATTGTGAGGATGGTGCAGGACCTAGCAGTGTTTTGTTCTGTTGTACATAGTGTGATCTATGAGTTGGAACTGACTTGATGGAACCTAACAACAACAATAACAAAATGGGCAAAATATTGAACAATGCGGGGACCATCAAAAGAAGATGGAAGGAATACACAGAATAACTATACCAAAAAGAATTTGTCAAAGTAGAATCATTTCAGGAGGTAGCATATGATCAGGAACCAACAGTACTGAAGGAAGAAATGCAAGCTGTACTGCAGGAATTGGCAAAAACAAGGCTTCACGAATTGACAGAATACCAACTGAGATGTTTCACCAAATGGATGCAGAGCTGGAAGCACTTATCTATACCAAAAAATTTGGAAGACAGCTATCTGTCCAACCAAGTGGAAAAGATCAATATTTGTGCCTGTTCCAAAGAAAAGTGATCCAACAGAATGTGGAAATCATTGCATGTCATTAGCATCACTCTTAAGTAAAATTTTGCTGAAGATAATTTTAAAAATGGCAGCACTATATTGACAAAGAACTGCCAGACATTCAAGCTGGATTCAGAAGAGTATGTGGAACAAAAGATATCAATCCAAGGGGATGCCAGGTTAAAAATCAGGAAGGTATGCATGAAAGTTGTGTCTTTTCACCATGCTTATTCAATCTGCAGGAGCCCTGGTGGTGCACATGTTAGAGAGATTGCATACTAACCAAAAAGTCAGCTGTTTGAACTAACCAGTCAGTTCATGGGATGAAGATGTTGCAACCACTTTTAGAAAGATTTACAGCCTTGGAAATCTCATGGGGCAGTTCTATTACCTCCCACTGGTTCACTATTAGTCAATTTGATGGCACACAACAACAACAATTCAATCAGTATGCTAAGCAAATAATCTGAGAAGTTGAGTTGTATAAAGACAATGCAGCATCAGGATTGGAGGAAGACTCACTAACCTTTGATATGCAGTTGATACAACGTTGCTGAAAGTGAAGAGGACTTGAAGCACTTACTGATGTAATTCCAAGACTACAGTATGGATTATACTTCAACATAAAGAAAACAAAAGTCCTCACTGGATCAATAAGTAATATCATGATAATAGAGAAAAGATTGAAGTTGTCAAGGATTTCGTATTACTTGAGTCCACAATCAATGCCCATGGTGCAGCAGTTAAGAAATCCCATGACATATTGCATTGGGCAAATCTGCTGCAAAAGACCTCCTTAAAGTGTTAAAAAGCAAAGATGTCACTTGAGGACTAAGGTGTGCCTGGCCCAAGTCACAGTCTTTTCAATAGCCTCATATGCATGAGAAAGCTGGCCAATGAATAAGGAAGACCAAAGAAGGACTGATGCCCTTGAATTATGATGTTGGCAAATAATAGTTAATATATCATATTTTGAGAGCTCTGTGGAGTAGTGCCTAAGGCATTCGACTGCTAACTAGAAGGCTGATGGTTCAAACCCACCAGCCACTCCTCAGATGGAAGGTTGGACAATCTATTTCTATACTGATACTGCCTCAGAAACCCAAAGAGGGGTCGCTATGAGTTGGATCCAATTCCACGGCAGTGAATTTGTTTTTTTTTAACACCATATTTTGACTCACTGCCATTGAGTCGATTCTGACTCATAGAGAATCCCTTTGTGTTTCCGAGGCAGTAAATCTTTACAGAAATAGATTGCCCAGTCGTCCTTCTGCAAAGTGACTGGTGGGTTTGAACCACCAACCTTCTGGTTAGCAGTCAAATGCCTTAGCACTATGCCCCCAGAGCTCCTTAATATACCATATACTGACAGAAGAATGAACAAATACGTCTTGGAAGAAGTACAGCTAGAATGTTCCTTAGAAGTGAGAATGGCGAGACTTCATCTCATGCACTTGGACATGTTATCATAAAGGAACAGTCTCCAGAAAGGGCATGATGTGTGGTAAAGCAGAGGGTCAGTGAAAAAGAGGAAGACTCTCAATGATACGGACTAACACAGTGGCTGCAGGTTGTGCTGAAGCATACCAAAGGCTGTGAGGATGGCACTGGACAGAGCAGTGCCTTGTTCTGTTTACACAGTGTTGCTATGAGTCAGAAGTAGCTCAGTGGCATTTAACAACAACATCTATCTTCCAGTAAGTTTTTCTGACATCATATAAGCTAATGGATAGAAATTCTCTTTGGAAGCATCTTATTTACTTTCCAGGACAAGGTGCTGTTATCATGTGCATTTTGGGCTTATTTTTCTCACTTTATATGGAATACTAACAACCAAGATCCAAATCCAGGGTGCATAAAGAACCCTTTTGCTAAGATTCCCAGCTCCAACCAATTTCCTAAACTCTTTTTGGGTCAGTATACATTGATTGCTGCTGGGTCTCCAGGCTCAGAGAATTAGTCTTTCCCAAATCAAGGGAGGGAAAAAAATCCTCAAGATTTCAGTAACAGGGTCTGAGGGTTCAAAATCAGAAAACACCAACCTTTTTATTCCTTCTCATTGACTATATCTGAGCTTTAAAGGGTGGGTGGCTTATGGAAACAGATGCAAACTGAAATGATCTTGGGAGACTTAAGTGTTCAGGAGTGGTGATTTGACTGCTGCAGGAATAAATAACAACTAAGTTCTTGAATACAGATATAAAAATTTCAAGAATTTACAGGCCTGACATTCATGAACTAAACTCTAGACAGGCCTTACAGGTCAGTTTCATTAATCCAACCCATTGAAATTTAACTCCTCTGAGTCTCAGTTTCCTCCTCTCTATAATAGGGATAATAATATTTAACTCCTAGAATCATCATCAGAGCTCAGTCAAAGGATGTAAGTATTTTGCCCCATTTCTGTATACAATGATGACAAACAAAACAAAATAAAATAAAACTAAACCACAATAGCTAGCATTCTTTGAGTGCTTACAATGTGCCAGGTAGTTTCTAAGCATACTACATATATTAATCATTTAACTCTCCATATAACTCTTCGATGATGATGATTATCCCCATTTTACCAGTAGAAAAACTGAGGCATCAAACAGTTAAATTATTGCCTAAGGCCATACAATTTTAAAAAGTTGGGATTTACCATAAGTAGTCTGACTCCATATCCTGTATACTTAACTACTGTAAAGAAGCAGTAGATTTAATTGTTAATAAGGAGGTCAGCAGCTTGAGGAAGGAAAGAAGTGAGTCTGGTGCCTTATAAGGCCTCCCAAAATCTTCCACGACAGAGCTGTCTTGCCCAGCTGCCCAGATATGTCTAATAGCTTATTTCAAAAATGGCTCTCAACAGCAGAATACCAGATCTCCACATTTTGCTCTTTGGCATTAATTAAAACAAAAGAGCTAATCAAGATAAACTTCCACACCTGCCCAGCACCAGCCTGTAAGTTTATCATGTCTAAATATGTTTCTCATGCATTTACTGCAAATTAGTTTCTGAAAGTGAATTTCAAGGTCTAGTGACTCTGAGGTTCCCTAACTCTGTTTTCATTAAGTTTTCACAAATGATCTACTGTTGCATTATTCTTTTATAGTGCAGATTTAAGGCCCCACTATGAAAAGCAATTATGCTGTCAGAAAAGTGTATTTTGACTTATTAAAAAATCTGAAAGGTTTCAGAAAACTATTTATTTAGGTTCTCATCAGGAGGGTATTTTGACAGTCCTCAGAAAGAAAGGACTTTTCAGTTGCATACTATTTCGAGTAGCCTAAAAAGTCCTTTCTACAAAGTACATATGGACTAGTAGAACAAGCACATTGCAGGGCATCAAGAATCCTTCAGTGCTACTCCCAGCAGAGAGATCTTGGGCTTCTCCGCCCTCATGTGATAAATAAAGCAGTTGGACATAATGATAGCTAGAGTAACAGGAACACGGGTGTTCTATTATTATTACTCAAAATGAGCACTTCCTATGTTTCAGGAACAGTGCTAATATTCAACATTGAGAGACATACTATATTATCCCCATTTTATAGATGAGAAAACTAAAGCTTCAAAAGAGGAGCTGACTTACCTAAGGTAACTCAATAGGTGTTAGATTTGGGATGTAAATTGTATATTCAATGGTATACGTATACAATGAAATATTGCTAAGTTAACACACACCCCACATACAAAATGAATTATTGATACATTCAGCAATATGCATGGTTGACTGAAAGAAATCAGGTACACAAGAGTTCATACGGTGTTCAAACTTCAAATGGAATTCATACTCCATTTACCATTTATATGAAGTTTAAGAACAGACAAAACTAATCAAGAATAGTGGCCTATGGAGGAGTGGAGAATGAATGGATAGGACCATAAGGGACTTTTATGGGGCAATCTTGTTATTATTAGTTGCCATTGAGTTAATTCTGATTCATGTGGTGATGAAAAATCTTGATTGACCTGGTTACATAAGTGTATGTTGTTGTTGTTATGTGCCGTTGAGTCGGACCCGACTCATAGCTACCCCTCTTTGGGTTTCCAAGGCAGTATCACTACGGAAGTAGATTGCCCCAGCTTCCTTCTGAGGAGTGGCCGGTGGGTTTGAACTGCAAGCCTTCTGGTTAGCAGTCAAGTGACTTAGGCACTACGCTACCAGAGCTCCCACATAAGTGTATACGTTATTAAAACCTATGGAATCAAATGCTCTGTGCATTTCAATGTATACAAACCTCAAAAAAAAAAAAAAAAAAAGGTGAATGTGGCCATTGGGCTGCCTGTTTGGTTTGTGAGCCTCCTGCGTAGGTATCTACATGCAAAGACTCTGCTCCTTCTAACATGGGTAATCTCTGGTAATGTGTCCCTGCTCTGGGGACAAATGGGACAGAGGCTGCGTTCTTCTCTGCCTGCTGTTTCTCCCCCTAGGCAGACTTCTGATGCTGGAGGAGACCTCTGCACTGAAAGAATAACTGTTCAAGGTCTGTGTTTATGCTTTCTTCTTCCATGTCCTTGGATTAGTCACTCATCTTCTTGGACACTAGTTTCCTCATTTTAAAATGCAGAGCCTCTAAGTTCCTTTATAGCTCTAACCTTCTCTCCTTTTATAGCGAGGTAAGTTTTTTCATGTCAAGTCCCCACACTTGGCTGTTTTCATTATGAATGCAGAAATGGCAAGGAAGATTAAAGGAGATGGTCCAGGTAGGGATAAGGATTCAGTTCATTCACATCTTCTCACGTGGTCATTGTAAGTAATATAGTAAAATAGTGAGTAGTAAAATAGTGTGAAATTGTCAGTAACATGGGGACTCAGATTACAATTCCAGTATAGGTCTCAGTCCCTGTCCAGGATCGGGACTTAGCTATGTCTTACTGATAGCTTGTTTTTGTATTCCAGTTCTGGCCCAGACACTGCTCTGTTCCCGTTATAGTGTCTTCCATGTCGTTTTTATAATTATCCTGTGGGGAAGGCATAATTATCCCATTTCATAGGTGAAGACACTAAGGCTCAGAAAAGTTAAGTGGCTTGCCTGAGGTAGAGTTGGAATTTGATTCATAAATTCCCACCTTGAACCACTATTTTAAACAGTCAGTGTTTGCCTGAGGTTTAGCCTATAGCAGGGTCAGGGCTCACACTGAAGCCAGGTTTAAGAGGCTCAGTCTTTGCCCAAGACCAAGGATCAGCATGAGACAGGGGTTAGAGAAACTTGTTTATCCTTTGGCAGACTTTATTTTTTGAGAAATCAGAGCATTGTGGTTCAAAAGAAAAATAAATCCTACATGAAAAGGAAATATGAACTCACTTCTTCCCCAGGGGAAAAGGCAGCAAATGGCTGCAACAGGAAGAATTAGAAGACTATGCTTACTTCATTTAACTCTAAAATATATCATTTAATGTAGGTATTGCCAGGTTCATATTGCTTAAAGAGTTGACACCCCACCCTACCCCAAACAAATAAAGAAACCAAAAAAAAAAAAAAAACACCATTTGCTGTCCAATCAATTCTAACTCATGGCAACTCCACTTGTGCAGAGAGAATGGCTCTGTATGGTTTTCATGGCTGGGACCTTGTGGAAGCAAATCACCAGGCCTTTCTCCCAAAGCACCTCGGGGTAGATTCAAACCACCAACCTTTTAGTTAGTAACCAACTTCACCTTTTGCGCCACCCAGGACACACTAATGACTGGCCGAAAGCCTGCAACCTTAAAATGATCTCTTAGTTGAACACCACATTCCATCTCTAGTCCATGGTATGTGTGTGTGTGTGTGTGTTTTG
The DNA here is from genome assembly GCF_000298275.1 of Orycteropus afer afer. NCBI lineage: Eukaryota > Metazoa > Chordata > Mammalia > Tubulidentata > Orycteropodidae > Orycteropus > Orycteropus afer. The sequence continues at coordinate 6,261,757 of NW_006921756.1, forward strand.
GGGTCTGTGTACAACAGCATAAAAGTTAAAGCACAGTGTTTTGGAAACTTTCAAGCAAATTCTTTCTCTTTTTTTTAACTGATATGGATGAAACTAAAAAATTCACTAACTTTTATTTTGTCATATGCCCATAACTTTTTATGGCTGTAATTTTAAAACGCCAAATGATCTGAAAGATGGCAAAGAAAATAAAACACAGATGAAGGTATCTTTACAATATATTTGAAGCTTTTTTTTTTTTTTAGCTAATCACTGTAGAAATATCAGCTCTTGCGGTGAGTTGCCCTATTGCAGCCTCTCCTAACATCTTAATAAAATATACAGGAAAAACAAAAGGTAAAAACTTAACAATACCCACCATTAGAATGAATGACAACCAATCTCTTGTCACAAATGGGGAGCTACTTCTATGAACTCTGATACTGCCAGAGTTGGGTTAAAGAAACAGTGATCTACTTACTCTTTGCCTTAAGAAATAGAACAGGCCCTCCCACCTGAAAGAAGGCAGGAAAACAGTTCATCTCTCTACCACTATCTCTGAAACGAGAAGGTCGTAATAGCCAGAAAACATCAGAAGCATAGCTATTGGAAGCAGCCAGAATGCTTTTTCTTCAATACCTGCTTCCAGCCCCTTCTCCCAAACATATCTTATTGCTCCTATTCAATGACTTCAACTCTCAGAAAACATCAGGGTAAGTCTTTATGGAAGTAGATTGCTCTATCTTCTTTCTGTGGAGCTGCTTGTGGGTTTGAACTGGCAACCTTCTGGTTAGGTCAAATGCCTTAGGCATTGTGCCACCAGAACCCCTTAAGGGTATATTACCTCCTAGAAACTGTCATCCTTATATGTAACATAATGTGGGCAAGCATGGAAAACAAAACATTCTGGTAGCAGGGCCTGCTAGAGATAGTAACTTTGGGTTCTTGTGTTTGTTTATTTAATGTGCTCCAAAGAATAAAGTACTGTGGGTTAGAGAAGATCCCATCTCAGTAAACCACAGATTAGGTGTATTAGTCTGGGTGCTTTGAGCATCTGATATCAAAATGGTATATATGTGCAATACATTTACTATGGAAAACACCTACGAGAGAAAATGGGGGAGGAATTTGTGGGAAGCTGAGATTCCAGTCAGACTGTTTTGCAGGTACTCAAGGTGTGACCTTGAGTGAAAGAATAGGGAAGGAAGGAGTATAGATTAGATGGAAGTGTCTTAGACTTTAATGTAGTTCTAAGGACAGTTCAGCAAGGCCAACTGGTAGTTGTTGAGCCAAATTTAGCTGTCAGAGGAGTTCTCCATTACCCAGGAACAAGACAGCCTTAATATTCCTGTGGCTCTCAGTCTGCTGGGAGCAGGCCATGGAAAGTCTTGATACAAATGCAGCAATTACATTACTATGCAGCAGCTGGGACCCTTGGTCAATTACAGATTTTGCAGAGAAGAGCACACTGATGGCTGTGACATTAGGAATGGGTCTGCATAAGTGCTTAACAACTTACCTTCCTATTCTAGATCTGAGGAGGAGATAACAAACACTGTGATGGAAAATGCCACAGTTTACCTTTCATTAAGAGTCAAGTCTAGATAAACCAACCAAACTCACTGCCATCAAGTTGATTCCGACTCATAGTGACCCCCTTTGGGTTTTCAAGGCAGTAAATCTTTGTAGTAGATTGCCTAGTCTTCCTTCCACAGAGTGGCTGGTGGGTTTGAACCACCAACCTTCTGGTTAGCAGTCAAATGCCTTAGACACTATGGCACCAGAGCTACAACAAGTTTAGCTAGATCTCCATGAATTTCAATTTTTATAAAGGTGGGCAGGAGAGAGATTTATGAATCAAAATAGAATTGAGTCTTTGAATGTTCTATTCACTTCCCCCATTTAACTCATCTATTTGGACTGTGGAGTAAGTGAATGAGTCTTGGAGGATGACTATACTGTGCTGTCAGGTGCCCTCAAGTCAGCTCCAACTCATAGTGACCCTATGTTCAACAGAATGAAACACTGCCCGGTCCTGTGCCAGCTCATAATCCTTGCTATACCTGAGTCCATTGTTGCAACAACTGTGTTAATCCATCTCATCGAAGGCCTTCCCCTTTTTCCTTGATCCTCCATTTTACCCAGCATGATATCTGTGGTAGTTAAGGTTGTTGTCAACTTGGCGGGCCTGGTTGAATGGTTGGGCAGCTGGATGTAATTATTCCCCATGATGAGACTGGCAATCACCTCCATAGTGGAATCTGCCATGAGCAGCTAAGTAGTTGCTTTAGTGATGTGGTCTGCTTCCTGTATACATTGAGAAGCTTTGGGATTGTCTCTAGCTTTTTGGCATGCTTGAACCCTGCATGTAGCCAACTCATTGTTCAACAGCCTACCATGTCCTGCTGATCTTAGGACGTCATCTGGACTTAAATTAGTGGCCTGCCATGTTGTTTGGTAACATTGGGAGTGTGCCTTTTTACTTGTCAACCTTGGGCTTGTCGGCCTCAGCAGCCAGCAGGGCTGTCTGAGTGAAGAAAAGCCTTCTGCTTCAGTGGGCCAGGAGCAGGAGGCAGAGCTGAAGCCCAAGGACGAGGGGCTTTCACCCAGCCCCTAGAGCCTGGCACTTTGAACTTGGACATAAAGCCTCCAAAATTGTAAGAGAATAAACTCCTGTTTGTTCAAGCCATTCCATTTGTGGTATTTCTGTTAGAGCAGCACTTGGTAACCAAAATGATATCCTCCTCCAGGGAATGATCCCTTCTGACAACATGACCAAAGTAGATGAGATGAAGTCTGGCCATTCTCACTTTCAAGGAGCATTCTGGCTGCACTTCTTCTAGGACAGATTTGTTAGTTCTTCTGGCAGTCCACAGGACTTTCAGTATTCTTCACCAACACCAAAACTCAAAAGTGTAACTCTTCTTTGGTCTTCCTTATTCATTGTACAGCTTTCACATGTATATGAAGTGATTGAAAATACCAAGGCTTGGGAGAATGACTATAAGATATTATAAATTTAAATAGGTGATGATTACAACTGCAGTTGGTGTTCCAGATGTGATATAGTTACTGGCTAATATCAATACCATTCTTGGTACCTTGTATAAATTATTGATCTAGTAAACATCTTTTATCTTTATCAATTTTCAAAGACCACTATAAGTAGTTAGCTTTCAAATGATAGGAACAATACCATACCTTCATTACTATTTTGCAGGTCTATGTTAGCCCTCCTATTTAATTATAATGTAGTCTGCAGAGATCTTGATCATTTTGAAATCCCAGAGATAATCCTTGCACCTTGACATTCCTTACTGTCAAGCATGAATTGTTAATGCACAAAATAGATGGATGATAGATTTTTACTATTGCGATAAACACAAAATGTTGGATGATGATGTTGGATGATGAGGAATGAGTTTATGGAAAACAATGATACACAGGTGTTGTTATGGATTGAATTGTGTCTTCCAAAAATGTGTTGTAAATCCTATTCCCTATACCTATGGTTATAAACTCATCTCAGGATAGGGTTTTCCTTCTTACATAAATGAGACAGTATTAGTGTTAGGTATAACTTAAATCAATCTCTCTTGAGATCTAAAAGGGCAAGCAGCAAGAAAGCTAGCAGAGATGAGGGAAGACAGCTGCACACTACATGAAGATCACCAAGAAACTGAGAAACAGAAGCTGACAAGAGACAAGGACCTTCTGCCAGAGGACACAGGCAAAGACAGCCTTTCTCCGGAGCCAGCACTCTGAATTCTACTTCTAGACTTCTAAACTGTGAGAAAATAAATTTCTGTTTGCGAAAGCCACCCACTTGTGGCCCTTCTGTTTTGTAGGACTAGGTAACTAAGGCATCGTTCTTAGTTCTTAGTGCTGCTGTAGCAAACGCTGTAAGTGGATGACTTTAGGGAACAGAAACTTATTTTCTCACAGATTTGTTGTTGTTGTTGTTGTTTGCCATCGAGTCGGCCCCGACTCATAGCGACCCCTCCTTGGGTTTCTGAGGCAGTATCACTACGGAAGTAGGAATGCCCAACCTTCCTTCCGAGGAGTGGCTGGTGGGTTTGAACCGTCAGCCTTCTGGTTAGCAGTCAAGTGCCTTAGCCACTATGCTACCAGAGCTCCTTCTCACAGATTTAGGAGGCTAGAAGTCTGAATACAGGGCTCCAGCTCTGGGGAACATTCTACGTCTGCTCTAGGGGAAAATCCTTTTATCTGCCAACTTCCCTTCCTTGGTTCCTTGGTGTTTATGTGCCATCAGTATTTCCCCATTTCATGCTTCCTTGCTGCTGTGTCTCCTTTTACATCTCAAATGATTGGTTTAAGAAGCATCATACACTGAAACAACTTCAACATAAGAAAGAAAACACTATTCCCAAATGGGGTTATAACTATAGGTATAGGGATTAAGATTTACAACACATATTCTGGGGGCACATAATTCAGTCCATAGCATTGGCCTCTTAGATTTTGGTGGTAACCATATCATATCTGTGCTGTTTTAGTCCACTTATTTAGTAACCAGTAATGCTGCCAGTTTTTAGTGAAGCTCACAGTAAGAGAAGTCTCTGCAATAGGTCCAAGCTACAATTCAAACTGTTCTGCTAGTTGGACCTTATCACCTGGGAGTGACTGTGCAAACAGGGATGCTATTTGAAGACTATGGCAAGCTCCAATAGAAGAATCACAGAGCAGATCCCTAGAGTTTAGGTGTAAAGCCATGCTTTTTTTTAAGATAATTATTCCCCTTTTGAGAAACAGCTCCGAGCTGGGTAGTAAGCCTTGTTAGAGATAGAACAACTGACCTTGGGACATCAAGTGATCATGTGAACTGAGTTGCCCATCATGAATCAGGTGTAATATGACCCAAGCCATAAGCTTAGGCTTAAATTCTACTAACAAGTAGAAGTGGTATATAAGTTGTATAGTGGTATATAAGGCTCTCAAACTAAACTCACAGCCATTGAGACAATTCTGACTCATAGTGACCACCATTGGGTTTCCAAGGCTGTAAATCTTTACAGAAGTAGATTGCCTCATCTTCCGCCTGCGGGGTACCTGATGGGTTTGAACCTCGACCTTTTCGTTAGCAGCCAAATGCTTTATCCACTACACCACCAGAGCTTCTCTACACCAGTAAAAACCAAAATAAATAAATAAATAAATAAATAAAAAGCCAAACTCACTGCCATTGAGTCAACTCCGACTCATAGAGACACCTCCTTGGTTTTCCAAGGCAGTATCACTATGGAAGTAGATTTTCCTTCCGAGGAGTGGCTGGCGGGTTTGGACCACCAGCCTTCTGGTTAGCAGTCAAGTACCTTAGCACCAGAGCCACCAGTGCTCCTCCTAAAGCTCCTTATAAAAGGCTCTAGTAGGTCCTGAAGACAAAATAACTTTCATGAACAGGTGGCTCTGATTCCTATAGCATCTCTTTCTGCAGTATTGGTTCATCTTCTCAATCCACACTTACAGACCTTATGGAATTTATATTCCTTTTAGCAAGTTGACTGAGGAAGCAAAAAACCTCAGGTCTGGTTTATGAATGATTCTACATAACATGCTGGCATCAATCAGAAATGGATAGCTACAATTTTTCTACCCCAATCATGGATGCCTTTGACAGATAGTGTTGTTGTAAGGTGTCTTTGAGTTGGTTCCAACTCATATGATCCTATGTACAACACAGCAAAACGCTGCTTGGTCCAACGTCATCCTCACAATACTTGCTATGCTTGAGCCATTGCTGCAACCAATGTGTCAATCCATCTCATTGACGGTCTTCCCTTTTTTCGCTAACCCTCTACTTTACTGAGCATGATATCCCTCCCCAGGTTCTGGTCTCTTCTGACAACATGACCAAAGTAGGGGAGCCAAAATCTAGCCATTCTCTTTTCTAAGGTACATTCCAGCTGTACTTGTCCTAGGACATATACACTCCTTCTTCTGACAGTCCATGGTACTTTCAGTATTCTTCACCAACAAAATTGAAAGACATCAATTTCTCTGGTCTTCCTTATTCATTGTCCAACCTTCACATGCATATGAGGAAACTGAAAATGCCATGGTTTGGGTTGTTGCTGTTGTTAGGTGCTGTCAAGTTGGCTTCAACTTACTTCATGTACAACAGAATGAAACACTGCCCAGTCTGGCCATCCTCACCACCCTTGCTGTGCTTGAGCCCATTGTTGCAGCCACTGTGTCAACCCATCTAGTTGAGGGTATTCCCCTTTCTCACTGATACGCCACTTCACCAAGCATGATATCCTTCTCCAGGGGCAGGTCCTTTCTGATATGGCCTAAATATATGAGACAAAGTCTGACCATTCTCGCTTCTAAAGAGCATTCTGGTTGCACTTTTTCAGGACAGATTTGTTCATTATTCTGGCAATCCATGGTATTTTCAGTACTCTTCACCAACACAATTCAAAGTCATCAATTCTTCTTCAGTTTTCCTTATTCATTCTCCAGCTTTCATATTCATAGAAGGTGACTAAAAATACCATGGCTTGGGTGAGGTGCACCTTAGTCTTCAAAGTGACATGTTTGCTCTTCAACACTTTGAAGAGGTCGTTTGCATCAGATTGGCCTAATGCTACATGACGTCTGATTTCTTGATTGCTGCTTCCATGAGTGTTGATTATGGATCCAAGTAAAAAGAAATCCCTGACAACTTCAGTCTTTCTTCCATTTATCATGATGTTGCTTATTGGTCCAGTTGTGAGGATTTTTGTTTTCTTTACGTTGAGGTGTAATCTTTATGGAAAACTATAGACTTTTATAGTGGATGATACAATTTTGCTTGCTGAAAGTGAGGATGACTTGAGGCACTTACTGAGGAAGGTGGAAGAATGCAGTCTGTAGTATGGACTACGTCTCAATATAAAGAAAACAAAAATCTTCACAACTGGACCAATGAGCAGCATCACAATAAATGGAGAGAAAATTGAGGTTGTCAAAGAATTCACGTTGCTTTGTTCTACAATTGATGCCAATGGAAGCAGCAGTCAGGACATTAGATGACGTGTACCATTGGGAAAGTCAACTGTGAAGGAACTGTTTCAAGTGCTGAGGAGCAAGGATGTCTCCTTGGCGACTAAGGTGTGCTTGACACAAGCCATGATATTTCCAATCACCTCGTATGCATGTTAGAACTGGACAATGAATAAGGAAGGCCAAAGAAGAGTTGATGCTTTTGAGTTGTGGTGCTGGTGAAGAATGCTGAAAGTACCATGGACTGTTAAAAGAACTAACAGATCTGTCCTGAAGGAAGTGCACCCGAAATGCTCCTTGGAAGCAAGAATGGCCAGACTTCATCTCACCTATTTTGGTCATGTTGTCAGAAGGGACCATTCCCTGGAGAAGGATGTCATGCTTGGTAGGGCGGAGGGTCGATGAAAGAGGGGCAGGCCTTCAACGAGATGGATTGACACAGTGGCTGCGATGATGGGCTCAAATATAGCAGGGATCGTGGAGCTGGTGCAGGATCAGGCAGTGTTTCGTTCTGCTCTGCATGGGGTTGCTATGAGTCGGAAATGACTCGACGGCACCTAACAACAACAAGATAGACTTTGATCTTCTTCAATAAGTGCTTCAAGTCATCTTCACTTTCAGCAAGCAAGGTAGTGTCATCTGCATATCACAGATTGTTAATGAACCTTCCTCCAATCCTGATGGCATGTTCTTCTTCATATAGTCCACCTTCTCAGATTATTTGCTAGGATACGGATTGAATAAGTATGGCAAAAGGATACAACCTTGATGCACACCCTTCCTGATTTTAAGCCATGCAGTATCCCCTTATTCTCTTTGAACAACTGCCTCTTGGTTTATGCACATGTTCTTCATGACCACAATTAACTCTTCTCTTTTTCTTTTGAATTAGCTAGTTTTATTTTCCCTAGTTCTAGCTATCTATAGTTCTTTTTTTTGTTGTTGTTGTTGTTGTTGTTCTTTTTTTAATTGTTACTTGGGTGAAAGTTTACAGAAATTCATTTTCCTTACAGCAGGTCATAGACATTCTGTTTCATGACACTGATGCAAACCTTATAATATAACAGCTCTCTTCCCACTTACAATTAAGAGTTCTTTAATTCCCATTCTTTGCAATATTATACATGATTTCTTAAGACCCACACAGTCAAATGCTATTTGCATAGACAATAAAATTCAGGTAAACATCTTTCTGATACTCTTTTTTCAGCCAAGGTCCATCTGACATCAGCAATGATATTTCTAATTCTACATCCTCTTCTGAATCCAGCTTGCATTTCTAGGAGTTCCTTGTCAATACACTGCTACAAACATTTTTGGGTTATAGTCAGCAAAAGTTTACTTGCAGGAGATATTAATGATATTGTTCAATAATTTCCACATTCTGTTAGATTACTTTTTTTGGATTGGTTACAAAGTGACTCCAGTGTCGTATCTGTTGTTGAAACATCTCAATGGGTATTCCGTCAATTCCTGGAGCTTTGTTTTTCACCAATTCCTTCAGTGAAGCTTGGATGTCTTCCTTCAATACCATTTGTTCTTGATCATATGTTACTTCCTGAAGTAGCTGAACATTGATTCTTTTTAGGACAGTGACTCTATGTATTCCTTCCATATACTTTTGATGGTTCCTGCATTGTTCAAAATTTTTCCTGTAGAATCCTTCAGTATTGCAACTTGAGGCTTGAATTTTTTTTTGGCTCTCTCAGCTTGAGAGAGTATAGAGGTGTAACTACAAAGGTGTTATAAGAGCTGAGAAGCCAATGGCAGGCGGGGCAACCCAGGCATCAACACAGCAGGAAGCCTTTGCTACCCCCTAGAGAGCAAGAGAGAGAGAAGGGAGGGGAAGGAGGGAGAAATACCTAGTTTCTCCCTTCTTTGTCCTCCAAACTTCCTCCAGGGTTTCCTATTGGCCAAGTTCACTGGAACTAGGAAACATAGTTTGCAGAGGAAGGGCAGGAAATGTTGCTGAGGGCACAAGGCAAATGACAGGGCATATTAGTTACTATATCATACCTTACCTCCTCCTCTTGTGATGGACCCTTTTTTTTTTTTTTTTTTTTTTTATCCTTACTCTTCTTTCTTCTCTTTCTTTGTCTTCGCCCTTTTTTTCAAATTCTGGTCTCCATCTCTGTTCTCTATTCCTCTCTCTGCCCTACTACTTTGTCTTTTTTCCTCTTTCTGTGTGTTCTGACTCTGTCACTATCTTTCTCTCCATCACTCTCTCTGTTTTTTCTGTTCCCCTATCTCTCCTCTCTCTCTCTTTCTCCACTTTTGTCTCTTTCCATCTCTATTTTCAGATGATACAGGCCATTCAGGTGCTCTAGTTCCATCTGCTGGAGTTGGAGAAGATGAGTGCTTCACACTTCCCCTCACATCCTCATCTTGTGCCCCAGTCTCTCTCTCTTGCCCCCTCCACCCCTCCTTTGGGCTCTCTCACCTCTGGAGTTGGAGCAGAATGCTGCCCTCATCCCTATACACTGCAGCCCTGGTCCCTGGGTGGCCCCCCAAGTGCCCCAGTGCCCCCCAGGTCCATGACCTGTGTGACAAGTTCTGTCATTGCTATATCACCTGCCTCAAGGGAAAGATGCCCATTGACTGGGTCATTGAAGATTGGGATGGTGGCTGCAGAGAGGACCTCAAGGGCTACCTGGATTCCTGCCCTAGCCTCCCAGACCAGGTGGGTTCAAATGGGATACAAGGTGTTACCCTTCAATCACAGCCATGGTCAGACACAGCTGAGTATAGCACTAAGATACATACATGCACAAAAGCATATAGCCTCAGACACAGTCACCATCAGACAGCTTGACCTTAACACACACATACATCATTCACACCCCAACAACACAACAGCTACACAGACATAGATATACCTGGAGTACAATGTGCATGTGCACACACACACACACACAATAGCAGCAGATACTATATCACCCATTGAGTCATTGAGAACCTCACAGTCCCAGATACAGCCACAGAGGTTCACATACAGCTACATACAGCCAGACAACCAGACTGTAAAACATGTCACATAGTTAAACACACACATTCCAGCGTGTTCTTCCCTTTTGGTTTTCTAATTCCAGGTCTTTGAACATTTAATTGTAATGCTTTACTGTGTTTTCTTAAGCTGCCCTTTGAAATCATCTTCAGGTCTTTTATTTCATCATTTGTTTCATTTGTTTTAGCTACTCTCTGTTCAAGAGCAAGTTTTAAAATCTGCTCTGACATCCATTTTCTTCCTTTCCTGTCTTCTTAATGACCTCTTGTTTTCTTCATGTGTGATCTTGATTTCTTCCCACAAGTCTTCTGGTCTTTGGTTATTGGTGTTTAATGCATCAAGTCTACTCTTCAGATGTTCTTTAAATTTAGGCAGGATATAGTCAAGGTAGGAGCTCTGGTAGTGTAATGCCTAAGGCACTTGACTGCTAACCAGAAAGGTTGGTGGTGGTTCAAACCCACCAGCCACTCCTCGGAAGGAAGGTTGGG
>NW_006921756.1:6272512-6274629 GCF_000298275.1 Orycteropus afer afer
CTGATGAGGCCAAGGTTGACAAGTAAAAAGGTACAGTCTGGATGTTACCAAACCTCATGGCAGGCCATTAATTCAAGTCCAAAGGTCATAAGAACATGGTGGGCTGCTGAACAATGATATGGCTACATGCAGGTTTCAAGCATGCCATCAGACAGAGACCATTCACAAAGCTGTTTCTTATATATGGGAAGTAGACCATATCCTTAAGGCAGCTACTCAGCTGCTCACAGTAGATTCCACCATGGAGTTGATTACCAGTCTCATCATGGGGAATATTACATTCAGCTGCCCAGACACTCAACCAGACCCAGCCAAGTTGACACACAAACTTAACTACCACAGTAGGCTTCTGCCAGGGAAAATTGTAAAGGGAAATTGGAAGGGATGAGGAGAGAAGATGGGATTGCTTACATGCACATAATATACTCTCCTCAGAGGTTTGAACTCAGTGCCACAAAAGGTCCCTGTCTAAGCTCTAGCTTCTGATAACTCCAACTCATCCCTTTTGTTCCCCAATCCTTGTAGTTAGAGCAGCTTCCCGCAATTATTACCTCTGGATTATCTCAGTATTCCCTTTGTGCTCTTTGTTCTGGTTACCTGATGCCACTCTGACAAGAATATATTACAAATGGGACAGCTGAACAAACAGAAGCTTATTCTCTTACAGTTTTGGAGGCTAGAAGTCCGAGTTCAAAGTGCCAGGCTCTAGGGGCTATGTGAAAGCCCCTCTACCTTAGGCTTCAGCTCTGCCTCTTGCTCCCAGCACATCGAAGCTAAAGTGCTCTCTTCACTCAGGCAGCTACTGGCTACTGAGGCTGACAAGCCCAAAGTTGACAAACAAAATGGCACAGTCACAATGTTACCATGGCATGGCAGGCCATTATTTCAAGTCCATTGTAAGTCCTAAGGTTGGCAGAGCATGACAGATTGCTGAACAACCACACGGCTACATGCAGGGTTCAAGCATGTCATAAGCTAGAGACCATGCCCAAAGCTGTTTCTTATATATGGGAAGCAGACCACATACCCAAAGTAGCTACTCAGCTGCTCCAGTAGATTCTACCATGGAGTTAATTACCAATCTCACCATGGGGAATAACTACATTTAGCTGCCCAGCCACTCAACCAGGCTCAGCCAAGTTGACACACAAACATAACCACCACACTCTTTCAGCCCTCCAAACCCAGTAACCATTTCCAAATATTAAGTTCCTTCTGTTAAAATACTTAATGTGGTTTCTCTTTCCTTAAATGAACCTAACTGACCCAGCCATGTAGAAATATGCCTTTGTACACAGCAAAGTTAAGCAAGATCCCAAAGTTCACTTGACAAGACAATGACTAAGTTGCCTTAATTAATAGCTACAATGTTTTCAGTCTTTAAAATAAGTTTTGTTGCACTTGTTTTTTTTAGGATAAAGATTTTAAAAAGCAAAGGTACCTGTCTACTCCAGGTAAAGATAAATAATTAAATACCAGACAGTGAAAGACAGTTGACAATAAATTTGTGCCCTTTACAAATTAAGATATTGTGTAAAGTCTATTTAGCACACCATCAAAGTCATTTAACACTTCTTGGGAAAAGCTAGACAGCATCAATGACTCTTCCTTTCTCTGGCTTCTGAGGAGCCACTCCTCAGAAGGAAGATTGGGCAATCTACTTCCACAGTGATACCACCTAGGAAACCCAAGGAGGGGTAGTTATGAGTTGGAAAAATGACTCGAGGTTTTTTTTTTTTGTTGTTGTTGTTTTTCTCGTGCTAGCCATGTCTTGATTCTTTCCAACTCAAATCCTACATTCCAATTGTTTCTATAGTGTACTGTTCCTCATTGTATATGTTTCAGTATATACTTATCTATAAATTAGTTAAATTAGTAACTCTACTTTCCTCAAATTACTGACCTGTGTCCTAAAACTATGACTTCGAAATCTTGAAGTCATAGTCTTCGAAATCATAGAATTTTTTTCTAGAGCATATTCCATTAATTCAATTGTATTCATTATTTCAACAAATATATATTGACTGCTATGTTTCAGGGGAGTGAGTAAGGAATGGAAATATATATGTTGTTGTTGTTGTTTGCCATCGAGTCAGACCCGACTCATAGTGACCCCT
>NW_006921756.1:6275004-6320153 GCF_000298275.1 Orycteropus afer afer
ACACACACACACACATATATGTTGTTGAGCAGTTGAATTCATCCTGGCTCATAGTGACCCTATAGGAATATAGGAATATAGGAATATTGGATTACCCATAAAGAAGGTAAGCACAGTGCTTACTTACTAATCAGTAGTGAACAGTTTCACACTTTTTTTCACCACATCAAAGATTCTGCTTTTATGTATGGCTGGCATCTGTGTCTCTCCCAACTCCATAGTACCTTCCTACAGAATCAAAGCCTCTTTTCAATTTAAATCCTTCACCTGGGACAGAATATCCAGGAAGCAAGATAAGCACGTGCTTACTTGTGCTTACTCTGTAGTGAACAATTTCACATTTTTCAAAGATGTGGTGAAATATGTGCCTACCTTGCTTATTGGATAATCTTCTCTTGCCTATAGGACAGAATAGAACTGCCTAATATGGTTTCCAAGGTTGTAATCTTTATGGAAGCAGGCTGCCCCATCTTTCTCCCATGGAGCAGGTGGTGGGTTTGAACCACTGACCTTTTGATTAGTAGCTGAGTGCTTTAACCTCTGCTCCACCAGGGCTCCTTAAAATAGTAATACAGAAGGAGCAAAAACAAATATGCTCCCTTGTCTCAGAAGCTTACAGTCTACTGGGGAGACAGACATTAACCAAATGATTACATATGTAATTAAAATTTAACAATGGTGTTAAGTTAAAGTATATGAAAACCTATACAGAGATTTGGGCAAGGTAGGGGAAGAGGAAGCAGGGAAACAAACAAAAACTTTACCCTAAGAATAATGGGGAAGAATTTGTTTTGGGGATTTTAAGTGATCAAAGTGTATTTTATTTGCTAAAGATGATAACACTTACACAATTTGTATTGGCAAGAAAGAACACTAGATTTGAAAAACAACTACATAAGTTAAAGAAATTATTAATACTTAATTAACCAACAAAATTTTGGTTTGCTTACTTGGACATGACACCAAGAAAGACCAGTAGCTAGTTAAAGGACATCTTGGTTGGTAAAGTGGAGGGTCAAGGAAGACAAGGGAGGCCCTAGGTGAGATGGATTTGCACAATAGCATAATCATGGATTAAAACTTACCAAGGATAATAAAGATGGTGCAGGACTAATCAGTGTTCTGCTCGGTTATATGAAAGGTTGCTGTGAGTCAGAACTGACTTGAGGGCAACTAACAACAATAATAACAACTGGCCAGAAATGTTTGAATGATAATTAGGTTGTTTAAGGTACTTTCTAATTCTGTATACAGTAGAGTTATCTCTGAATTATATTATCATAACTGTAGTGTTATGGATTACTATTTAACACAGGTGATAAAAAATATTATATCTATTTTTTCCACTGCTCAGCCAGCCTAAACTCGGTTCTGCCTGTCAGATTCGTCCCCAGGTAGATTCTAAATATAAGTGCAGCAGTGGGCAGCTGCTTCTCTCCAACTCTATCCATTCTCTGCTAAATGCTGAGATAGTGTTTTTTTTTGCTTTAGCTATTGTTTTCCTCTAATTATGTTCAACTTAAATGGCTATAGAGCTAAAAATATAGCCATGGATAGCAGCTGAGAGAGCATTTAGTAAAGGTCCGAAATAGATGCCTCATTCAGAAATCACTTTTTAAATTGCTTTGAAGCTCAATATGGAAAAATTCCCAACAGGGTCCAAAGTTACTGCCATAAAACGGATAATCAGATTGCTGCCAAACATAATCTATGAGGCTACAATCAATCCAACAGAATCATAGAATCATGGATGTATAGGTTTAAGAACCTTGTTGTTGTTGTTGTGTGCTGTTGAGTCAGACCTGACTCATAGCAACCCCTCCTTGGGTTTCCGAGGCAGTATCACTATGGAAGTAGATTGCCCAACCTTCCTTCTGAGGAGTGGCTGGTGGGTTTGAACCACCAGCCTTCTGGTTAGCAGTCAAGTGCCTTAGGAACTACACTACCAGGGCTCCTTTAAGAACCTTAGAACTATAAAATAAAACCCACATTTAAAAATATATGTAAATGGTTGTAAGTGACATTAAGGTCCATCTGCTTCAACCATCCATTCTCTTTTTGAATCTTGCCTAAATATCTGAGCCTGCAAGTGGTTACTAAGATTCTATTTGAACATATAGAGTGATAGGGGCTTACTGCCCCCTATGAAGCCTGTTCCATATTTGATCAGCTTTGAATATCAGAAAATTATCTCAAGGCTGAGATGAAATCTGACCTCTGGTTATGCCTACACATACTCCTGCTTCTTTGCATTGGACACCCACTGACAAAGCAACATTAGAATCTAATCAAGAACATCTGTGCAATATGTTATGAGCCCTGGGTCCCAGTTTTCTTCTGATGCTTCAAAATCGTTCTCTTGTATCAGAAATCTGAATTAACCCCGATTCCTTCCTCTGCCTATTTCTGCATAGCATACCAACGAAAACCCACTGCCATTCAGTCAGGTCTGACCATAGAAATCCTACTAAACAGAGCAGAACTGCCCCACAGGGCTTCCAAGGCTGTAAATCTTTGTGGAGGCAGACTACCACATCTTTCTCCTAAGAAGTGGCTGGTGAGTTCCAAGTTCCAACCTTTTGGTTAGCAGCTGAATGCTTTAGCCACTGTACCACAAAGGCTCCTTCTGCACATCATGAGGAACACTCATTGAGTACATTTTAAATGCTATTTCCTGTCCTAAGGGGTTTATGGGTATAACTAGTTTATTCCTCACAATAATTCTAGGAAATGTTGTTGTTGTTATGTGCTGTCAAGTTGGACCTGACTCATAGCGACCCCTCCTTGGGTTGCCGAGGCAGTATCACTACAGAAGTAGATTGCCCAAACTTCCTTCCAAGGAGTGGCTGCTGGGTTTGAACTGCCAGCCTTCTGGTTAGCAGTCAAGTTCCTTAGGCACTATGCTACCAGAGCTCCCATAGGTCTTTCAATATCCTCAATTTCTAGAGGAACAGAGAGAGTATGTACCCTGCACAAATATCTCAGTAGTGAGTAGTGCTGCTGGAATTCAAACTCAGGACATCTGACTCCAGAGTTCATACTCCTAATGTCTATATTAAAAGAAAATATGGCCACACATTAAACACTCTTTTCAAAAGGAATGTTGGATCCCCCAAGTTTTGCAAAGATAAGGATTTACCTAATAATAAGAAAATGCTATCAAAAGCACCATGTGATCTTGGGCACATGGCTGCTTTTTCTAGGTCTTAGTTTCCTCAACAGTAAAGGAAAACAACTCCTTTAATGGCCTCCATGTTTCCTTCTAGTCTTGAAATGTAGGGTGCTCTTCTAGGAGCTCTGGTGGCATAGTGCCTAAGGCACTTGACTGCTAACCAGAAGGCTGATGGTTCAAACCCACCAGCCACTCCTTGGAAGGAAGATCGGGCAATCTACTTCTGCAGTGATACAGCCTTGGAAACCCAAGAAGGTGTTGCTGTGACTTGGATCTGACTCACCATCAGTGAGTTTGGTTTTTGGTTCTACCAATTCTGATTTGGGTCAGAATTCAGCTATACAGATTTCCTGACTTCCAAAAATGTGTGAAGCACTGAGCTTAGTCTTTGGAACACACATAAAGAGACACTATGGAAGTAAAGAAATATAAAGCAGTGTGATGGATACAATAATAAATATGTGGGTACACAAAAGACTGAGTGGGCAACTTTATCTTGGTGAGAGAATAGGAGCCAAGGAAGACTCTAGAGAAGAGGTGATGCCTGATGAAGATTTTGAAGGATCACATAGAGTCCATTAGGTAGATAAGCATTGAAGGATGTTCCAGGTAGAGGAGATGGCATCTAAAAAAGGTGGAAAATTGTATTTAGGACCTGATAAACAGTTCAATATGACTGGAGGGTAAAGTATAATAAAAAAGTATAAGGGGAGAATAAGTAGGAAATAAGCCTAGAGATATAGATGAGTCAGATGACAGGACTGTGGTGTCAGACTAAGGGGTTAGAATGGAGCTTTCCAGGGGAGTGACAGATAAAAATCAAATGAATATGCTTTTATGTTTTACTGTTTTTATTTTAGAGACATTAGTTTAGGATCAAGTTACTCATCAGAAATGACATTCCTGAGACTGAAATTGCTTTTAATGTAACAATAAATTTTAACTTTTTTTCTTCATATTTATATGGAAGTCAAGTAAATTCTAATACTGTCTTTTTAAAAACCTACACTACTTTACATTGTCATCTAGATAAATTGCCCCAATTATGTGTGAAAAATGGTGCAAATAGCAATCTCCTAGAGGGCTAAGGAGGAGAGGTTGAGAACAGTCTGTTCTTTTAGGCTCTGACTTGGCAGCTGCTCACAGGATTATAGATATTCAATGGGAAACAAGGACAAGGAGGTTCTAGGGGAGATACTCACTGTGCATGGAGATATTGGTAAGAGCTCACTGACAGCTCAGGCATCCCACAGGGGACATCTGGACCTTGCTCATTTTTCAGAGTAAAACAAGATTATTGTGTAACTCAACAGAGCAAAATTATGAGGAAAAGTAACTTAGATCCTAAGTTTCTGTCATGTAAAGAAATAGTGGAAATGTAGGAAATTCAAGTTCATTTAATAAATTCATTCTTTTACTCTTTCATTCAGGCAGCAGCTATTAATTGAGAAAGCAAAGAATTTAGATTGTGGTGTGGGTTCAGCCACTAAGTAGTTGTAAGTCTCTGAAAATTAATCAATCTTTTGTGCCCAATTTTTTCAACTCTAATGAAGGAAATCATAATAATACCTGTATTTTTAGAGATAGAGAATAAAGGAGTCAACTGAAGAATTATCTAAGGTCTAGAATCAATTAGAATTAGATTTGTTAGCCATAAAATGAGTAATGAGGGCGAGGGAGTAGTATAGAAAGGGCTGTGACCTAGGGCCTGCTATAGAACTAGTGAAAGCGCAAAAAAGAACTAAAGAAGAATTGATTGGGACCTTGTCATGTGCAAGTCATATCAGAAAGTAAATAGATACTCTCAGAGTTGAGGCAAAACTCTTATAGCTGAGTCATTTAGAAGAGGACATATAGCAACGTAACAATTGACTAAATGAGTTCTGCGAGGCTATAGGAATTCACAGAAGAGAGAATGCAAGGGAAGTTGCAATCATGGCAGGTAGTAGAGGATCTGGAGGTTGAGGATTGAATCCAACTACCATTTTTAATGTCTAGATACTACAATTTAGAGTGGGAAAGTAAATTGACCAAAGTCATACAATGAATTAGAGGCATATCCAGGACTGAGAATCCAGTCCTCTTTCTGCTACTTTTGATTCTGTGCTCCCTGAGAGATCTGAACAGGTAAGATCTCTGACACATTCTAGTTTATCTACTACACAGCAATGTCTTGGTTAGTAAGAATTTGTATTAAAAAAAAAAAATCCCATTTTTTTTAATCTGCATATGTTCTGAGAAAACTTAAAGCAAACAAAGAAACAAAAACTGTTAGCCTAATATTTCCCATTCTTATTATCCTACAGTATCTATGTATGCTTCCAGGAAACACCATTTTAAAAATGCAGAAACTAATAATTCTGATAGAGATTAAAAGCCAAATGATAGCAGAATATAACCTAGAGCTAGAGGTGGAAAGTAGAGCAAGCAGGGTAATCTAATGGCTGAACTGTGTCTGGAAGAATAAGTAGGAGTTAGTCAGAAAAATGATGCAGGAGATGTGGAAGGCCTTATGGGCATAGGAAACCTAGAAATGGTTCACAACATGCTACATGTAATTCTCCAGAGTAGAAAGTGAGCAGTAGGAAGTGGGAAGAGATGAGGATGAAGAGGTAACTGGAAGGTGATAGAATGCCATAATTTTAAAAATCAGATGATTCCTTCTTCTGTTCAAGACAGAATAATAGAAATACAATGTATTCACTCTCCTGAAGCAACCAAAACAAACAATAAATAGACAAAATATTATATGTAAACGATTGCAAGGCATTGGACATAAGGCAATGAAGAGTGATCTTTCTGAGATGATAAACTAATGTCACAAACCTATGGACAGCCTTAAGAGAGTTTCCAGACAGTGGCACAAAGAGCCTGACAGATTCCTTGAATAGAGGAGATGAATCAGAGACCTGGGAAGACCAAGGTGACTAGAGTTTTCATGTCAAAGAAATGGAGAAGATAGAGCTGAGCAGAGATAAAACTTGGGAGATCTGCCAAGGGTTCCTCTTGAGTGTCAAGCAGAGTACTGATTGGTATATGTACACGAGACAACTATCTGAGTGTACGGAAAGATCAGTCTAAGAGGATTAGATGGAAAAGTGTCTACTATTCACACAGGGCTACCAACATATCTATGTCCACCAGCTAGACATTTATAGAGGACCTCTGGTAGTGCAGTGCCTAAGGATTTGACTGCTAACCAGAAGGTTGGCGGTTCAAACCCACCAGCCACTCCACAGAAGGAAGACTGGGCAATCTACTTCCGTAAAGATATACCTCCTTGGAAACCCAATGGGGGTCACTGTGATTTGGAATTGACTCGATGTCAGGTTTTTATGTTTGTTTGTTTGTTTTGTTTAGACATTTACAGAGCATTAGGTAGATTAGTCAGAGGGACTTGTGTCAGTAGTGGGAATAATTAGCCCTATAAAAAACACTACTCTCATCCCAACTAAATTTAAAAGCAAGACCTGAAAGGACCAGACTATTTAACTTAACAACATCCCAGAACTATGTTTAAGAATATTTGTAGGAATACAGAAGTCTCAGGGAAAGTAAAATTCTGTCATCTACTAAACATCTTTCATCCACTAAAAAAAAAAAAAAACCAGGAATGCAAGAATAAGGAAAATACATATCATAACAAGGAGAAAACTGACTCTGAACTGCTACAGATGATAGAATTAGCAAAAAAAGACATAAAGACAGTTACTATAACTGTACTCCCAGTTACTGCTATCATGAAACATAAGCTTTCCAGTTCAGGTGAGACCCTGGGCCACCATTACAGGTAACAATGCATTTGACTTTGTGGATCATAACAAATGATGGATAACATTGTGAAGAATGGGAATTCCAGAACACTTAATTGTTCTTGTGAAGAACCTATAAATAGACCAAGAGGATATTGTTTGAACAGAACAGGGGGATACTGCATGTTTTTAAATCAGGAAGGATATATATCAGAGTTGTATCCTTTCACCATACTCACTCAATCTGTATGCCGAGCAATTAATCCAAGGAGCTGGACTATATGAAGAAGGTGGCATCAGGATCAGGGGAAGAACAATTAACAGCATGCAATATGCAGATGACACAACTTTGCTTGCTGAAAGTAAAGAAGCTTGAAGCACTTACTGATGAAGATCAAACACTACAGTTTTCAGTATGGATTACACCTCAATATAATGAAAACAAAAATCCTCACAACTGTACCAATAAGCAACATCATGATAAACAAAGAAAAGACTGAAGTTGTCAAGCATTTCATTTTACTTGGACCTACAGTCAAAACCCATAGAAAAAGCCATCAGAAAATCAGACATTGTATTGCACTGGGCTAATTGGCTGCAAAAGACCTCTTTCAGGTGCTGAAGAGCAAAGACATCTCTATGAAGACTAAGATGCACTTAACCCAAGCCAAGGTATTTTCAATTGCTTCATATGCATGTGAAAGCTGGACAATGCATAAGGAAGATTGGAGAAGAGCTGAATCATTTGAATTGTGGTGTTGGTGAAGAACACTGAAAATACTATGGGCTTCCAGAAGAATGAACAAACCTGTCTTGGAAGAAGTACAGTCAGAATGCTCTTTGGAAGTGAGAATGGCCAGACTTCGTCTCACCTACTTTGGTCATGTTGTTAGAAGGGACCATTCCCTGGAGAAGGATAGCATGTTTGGTAAAGTAGAAGGTCACTGAAGAAGCGGAAGGCCCTCAATGAGATGGACTGACACAGTGGCTCCAATGATGGTCTCCAGCATAGCATGCATTGTGAGGATGGCACAACACTGGGCAGTGTTTCGTTCTGTTGTATGTAGGGTTACTATGAGTTGAAATGGACTTGACAGCACCTAACAACAACAACATTAACTGCACTCCATGTGTTTCAAAAGTTAAGAAGTTATAGAAGATATAAAAAAGATCCAAACTGAACTTGTGGAATGAAAACTATAATGTTTGAAATTAAAAACTACATTGGGTGGGATTAATGGCAAATTATACATTGCAAAGGAAAAGATTAATGAACTTGAAGACAATGGCAATAGCAACTGAACAGAAATAGGAAAAAACTCCCCCGAGTAAGTAAGTAAGTAAGTAAATAAAATAACAAAGCATCAATAAGATATGGGATAACTTCAATCATCCTAATATAAATTGAATTGGAATTTCTGAAAGAGGGTGAACAGAAAAATATTTGGAAAAGAAATGGGTAAAAATTTCCCAAATTTGAAGAAAACCATGAACTCATAGATCCAGGAAACTCAGTGAACCCCAAGCACAAGAAACATGATGAAAATTATATCATGGAAAATCATAATCAAGTTGTTCTAAACCTATAATAAGGAAGACATTATAAAAGCATGTAAAGAAAAAAGACACATTACGTATTGAGAAATAAAGATAAGGATGAAACAGAGTTCATTGTTTCCTTTTGGAAACAATGCAAATTAGATGGTGTACTGAAAAATGAAAAAAAAAAACAAAAAACTGTCCAGCTAGAATTCTATACTCAGTAAAAACATATTTTAAAACTAAGGCAAAATGAAGATTTTTAAGACATAAAAAGCTGAAAGAACTCATTACCAGAAGAGTCACACTCTAAGAAATATTAAAGGAAGTTCTTCAAGCAGAAGAAAAATTATGCTACATGGAAGTATGAATCTATATAAAGGAACTAAGAGCAACAGAAGTAGTAACCACAGGGGTAAATATATAAGAAGCTTTCTTATTATTTAAATTACTTTAAAAGAAAATGTACTGTTTAAAAAAATAACAATGCATTGTGGAGTTTATAAGACACATAAAATATATAAAAACAACGGTACAAAGGCTGGGTAGACTGGGAAGAGAAAAATGCAAATACACTATTGTAAGATTCTTATACTATACATGAATTGATATAATATTCTTGAAGGTAGACTGTGAGAGTTAAACATAGATGCCACAAACTATAAAGCAACCATAAAAACAACACAACAGAGAGTTATAACTAATAAACCCAACAAAGAAGATAAAATGGAAACAAACAAACAAAAATGCTTAAGTATTCAAAAGAAGGCAGCAAAAGATAAAAACAGATGGGACAAATGAAAAACAAACAGGAAAATAATACACTTAAACTTAACCATAGCCATAACCACATTCAATGTAAGTGGTGTAAACTCTGTAATTTAAAAGCAGATTGCCAGACTGGATAATAAAGCAATATCCAACTGTATATTACCTATAAGAAATGCACTTCAAATATAAAGAGACAAATAGACTAAAAGAATGGAATGAGATATACTATGTTTACATTAAAAAGCTTATTTATTTTAAAAAAGAGTGGTTAAATTAATATCAGACAAAGTAGGCTTGAGAGCAAAAATAATTACCAGGGATAAAGAGGGTCATTTCAAAATGATAAAGGGATCAATTCAACAAAAGGACATAGCAGTCTTAAATATCTATGCATTTAATGCCACAGCTTCAAAATGCATGAAACAAAAACTGATAAAATTCGAGAGAGATTGTGACAGCTCCACAATTATAGTCACAGATTTCAAATTCTTTCTTTCAAACTGGGTAGAATACATAGATAGAAAATCAGAAAAGATATAGAAGATTTGAACAACACTGTCAATCAACTTGACACTTAACAACATTGACATAGTATTGATACTCAACAATAGCAGAATTTTTGTTTTGCTTAAATGAATGTAGAATTTTATAAGATAGACCATATTCCAGACCATAAAACCAATTTCATCTATGTGGAAAACCCAGTGGCATCAGCAAGGAAGCTCCAAAAACTAGTGAGTTTAGCCAGGTTTTAGGATAAAACAGCCATCCTCAGAGATCCTACTGTGGTTTCATGAACACACTAGACTACTTCATATCTTTGAGCTTTTCTTCTGCTGAGCCCTCCATGTAATATGCTCTTACTTTCCTTTTCTCATGCTAGCCCCTTCCCATTGTGTCCACCAGACAGACAGATAAAAAGGCTGCTGTTTTGCAAGATTTAACTGCAATGCTACCTTATCTATTATTCAGTTCTAATGAACTGAAGAAAAATTCAAGCCTTGAATTGTAATACTGGAGGATTCTATGGGAAAAATATCAAAAGAGGCTGGAAGTATCTAAAGAAGATGTAAAGAATACACAGAGTCACCATACCAAAAAGAACTGGTGGATGTTCAACTATTTCAGGAGGTACCATATGACAAAGAACCACTGGTATTGAAGGAGGAAGTTGAAGTTGCATTGAAGGAATTGACAGAATACCCATCTAGATGTTTCAAAAAGCATGTATGCCAAGAAATTTGGAAGACAGCTACCTGGTTAAGTAACTGGAAGAGATCCATATTTGTGCCCATTGCATTGAAAGGTGATCCAAAAGAATGTGAAAATTATCTAACAATATCAGTAATATAACACACAAGTAAAATTTTGCTGAAGATAATTTAAAAAATGGTTGCACAGTAAATTAACAAGGAACTGACAGAAATTCAAGCTGGATTCAGAAGAACACATGGAATGAAGGATATGATTGCTAATGTCAGATGGATCTTGGCTGAAAGCAAAGAATACTAGAAAGATTTTGTTTTTTATTGATCATGCAAAGGCATTCAACTGTGTGGATCATAACAAATTATGGATAACATTGAGAAGAATGGGAATTCCAGAACACTTAATTTTGCTCATGAGGAACCTGTCCATAGGCCCAGAGGCAGTCATTTCAAACAGTACAAGGGGATACTGCACGGTTTAAAATCAGGAAAGGTGTGTTAGGATTGTATCCTTTCACCATACTTATACAATTTGTATGCTGAGCACATCATTTTAGAAGGTGGATTATATGAAGAACGTGGTGTCAGGTTTGGAAACAGACCAACAACCTGTAATATGCAGATGACACAATGCTTGTTTGCTGAAAGTGACTTGAAGTACTTAATGATGAAAATCAAAGACTATAGCCTTCAATATGGAGTTCACCTCAACATAAAGAAAACAAAAATCCTCACAACTGGACCTATAAGCAACATCATGATAAATGGAGAGAAGACTGAAGTTGTCAGGAATTTCATTTTACTTGGAACCACAATCAATATCCATGGAAGCAGCAGTCAAGAAATCAGACATTGCATCGCACTGGGCAAACCTGCTGCAAAAGTGCTAGGAAGAAAAACTGTCACTTCGCAGATTAAGGTGCGGCTAACCCAAGCCATGGTATTTTCAATCACCTCATATGGTGGCGTTGTGCCTAAGGCACTTGACTGCTAACTAGAAGGCTGGCAGTTCAAACCCACCAGCCACTCCTTGGAAGGAAGGTTGGGCAACCTACTTCCGTAGTGATACTGCCTTGGAAACCCAAGGAGGGGTCGCTATGAGTCAGGTCTGACTCAACAGCAGTGAGTTTGGTTTTTTTGGTTTTCATGTGCATGTGAAAGCTGGACAATGAATAAGGAAGACCAAAGAAGAATTAATGCATTTGATATGTAGTATTGGCAAAGAATACATAAAATGCCACACACTTCCAGAAGAACAAACAAATCTGTCCTAGAAGAAGTGCAGCCGGAATGCTCCTTATAAGCAAGTATGGCCAGACTTCTGATCCATTTCAGTCATGTGGTCAGAAGGTATCAATCCCTAGAGAAGAATATCATGCTTGGTTAAGTAGAGTTCATGAAAATGGGGAAGACTCTCAATGAGATGGATTGACACAGTGGGTGCAATGATGGGTTCAAACATAGAAAGTATCATGAGGATGGCTCAGGACTAGGCAGTGTATCATTCTGTTGTACATAGGGTCGCTATGAGTTGGAGCTGACTCAGTGTCACCTGACAATAACAACACCTTCACTATAAAGTCTTTCCTATTCAATCCCCCTATTCCTTATCCCAGGAGACAAAATAATGTGTATCCTCTGAATGCTTTAGACATACACCTAAAAAGGAACCTACCTTTATTACTTTAAAACACTACTTTGATTGAGGGCAGGGATTTCTAAAATTCATTTCCATAAGTTTATTGCATAAATTAATACCCTCTCTACTGTAGTAACTAACAAACTAATGTATACCTTTCTATGTATCTTTCTGCCTTCTTCCTCAAATTGGGGGTTACTTGTAGGTGAGAATTGTATTTAACTTCTTTCTTTTCCTCATCATACAATAACACAATGCCTAATGTGTAAAAGAACCTTCATGCACATGTGCTGATTGGACACCTGGATAAACAGGGAAGGGAGAATCTAAGGTTCCCCATTTCTGGAGGGGTATTATAAATACCACAGGATAAAGTTGATGACAAATAAAAGGATGAAAGACAAAAACAACTCTCTCCTAAGACAGCAAGCAGATTGCCTTGAGCAATTTCTCTTCAGAGGCAAATGTTCCACCTTTGGTATCAACCTGTTGACCAATACAGTGAGGCTGTGGCTGGGACAAATGATGCTGTACTATCTTTTCTTGGCCAAGTTAAGAAATCTTCAGCATCTCAATAAAGAGATAAGGGAGAGGAATTCAATTTAGCAAGGCCTTCATAAGTCTTCACTGAGGCACTCGCAGGCATAGGACTGGGCAGGTGGGGGTGGGAGCAGGAGGCCTGCCAGCATCGATAGCTCATTACTTATGGCTTCAATGGCCTGGGAGGTCAGCACTGAAATGAATGTCTAGGGAAAATTTAGCTAGAGAGCCGTGATTCTGCTTTTCAGCATGTTGATGGACTAACTCTGTTCACTCTCTTGACAAAAAAGATGGGGCTACTTATTTAGCCTAAGAAATTTCACAGCTGTGGAAGGGACATTTTAAAGATTATCTGTTCCAGCCCTCTTAGACAAATGATGAGGCAGAGGCTCAGAGAGCAGTGTCTCAGAGGCAGAAGATCTACCAGGGCCTCTACCTCTCAACTACTCTCCACTGTCCTTTCTCTTAGATTCTGTAAATCCTCTGGATTTCAATGGTACCTAATGGGTAAAGTCTAGCTGTCCTTCAAGGACCTTCAGTCTCGATACTATGTCACCTGTCACTTTTATTTTCTGCCTTTTCTCCTCCTGTTATCCAGCCACAATGTATATTAGCCACAGTTCCTGGAACATTTCCTGTATTTTCACACTTCTAGGCCTTCACCCATCCCATTCCCATTGCTTAAAATGAAATTTCCTTCTTTTACTAGCTAGAAAATTCCTATCCATCCTACAAAGCCTAGTTTAAATGTTGTTTCCTTTGTGAAAACTTCCTGAATGTCCAAGGTAGAACCATTCCTTCTTGTACTGTTTATAGCATTTTCTATATGTATCTATCATAGCATTATACCATTAGTATATGTTATTTGTGTACACACACACACACACACATATTATTTGACTGCTAACCAGAAGGCTGGTGGTTAAAATCCACCAGGCACTCCATGGAAGGAAGACTGGGCAATCTACTTCCATAAAGATTTACTGCTTCAGAAACCCAAAGGAAGTCACTGTGCATCGGAATCGACTTGATGGCAATAAGTTTGAATTTTGGTATATACGAACATATGCAGGTTATCTTATTTGAAGAACTCTTCCAAAAACTATAACTTGTATGTGTTCATTTTTGTACTAATATATATATATATGGTCATAGCATATACTTATCTCCATTTAAAAATGTTAGGGGTATATGAAAGGCAAATATCTTATTCATGCAGGTATTTATGCAGGCCTACATTTGATCATATAGTGAGAACCCAGCATAATGGGAGCTCTGGTAGCATAGTGCCTAAGGCACTTGACTGCTAATCAGAAGGGTAGCCGTTCAAACCCACCAGCCACTCCTTGGAAGGAAGATGGGACAATCTACTTCTGTAGTGATACTGCCTCAGAAACCCAAGGAGGGGTCGCTGAGTCAGGTCCGACTTGATAGCACATAACAACAACCACCCAGAATAATATTACTATCCCAAGCATCTTCATGTCCTTCCCAAGTCCAATCCTGGAGTCATACCCATTTACATATGCCAGACATATTAGGATACATGGTTAATTTATGATGCTAAAGCACTTTAAAAGAAGTTATAATCAAATTTTATTTATAACATAATTTTTATATATTCATTAAGATATAAATAAACAACAGTTAAGGCATTTGGCTGTTAACCAAAAAAGGTCCGTGGTTTGAACCCACTAGCCACTCCTCAGAAGAAAGATGAGGCAGTCTCCTTCCATAAAGATTTGGAAGAAAGGTTGGGCAATCTACTTCCGTAGTGATACTGCCTCAGAAACCCAAGGAGGGGTCGTTGTGAGTTGGATCCGACTCGACGGCAGTGAGTCTTAGTTTAAATTAGCCATGTTTATGGAGTCTTGAGGAAGTGTTGGGCATTATTCTAGGTGTTAAGAGTTATATTAATGAACAAAATAAAGGCCTTCCCCCTAATAAGACAATATCAGGTACTGACAGATACTGGGAAGAAGATTAAATGACATTATGTGATGGTGACTGGGGGTGGTGGTGATATATTTTAACTAGAATGATCTGAAAAATTCTTGTTGAGGAGGTGACCTTGACTAAGACCTGCATGATGAAAATTCCTCTAGGGAAAGAGTGCTAAGTCTCTGAGAGATGAATGAATTTGCTAGATGTGAGGGACATAAGTGAAATCTAGAATAATCTTAATAAGAATTGTTTCCGAGGGATGTTGCACAGGCAAGTTCAACTGAAGTAGACTGAGAATGGTGTTGGGAAGTGAGGAAATACAGAAATAAGTATAGATAACTCATTGGAGAAGTTTTGATATTTAGTGGGGCAGATAAATGAGTTGTAATGAGAAGGAGATGTGGGGTCAGAGAATGTTCTGTCTGTCTATCTATCTATCTATCTATCTATCTATCTATCTATCTATCTATCCACCTACCTACTTACCTACATACATACCTACCTATATTATCTATCTATCTGTAATACTATGGTTTATATGTCTACATAAAGGAAACTCTAGAAAGTGGATAAATTTAAAATGTAGAACTGTTTCCATTCTGACAGAAAGAAAGACAAAGTATGTGGGTATACATGTAAGTAGTTTGATGATTCTGTGGTAGAAGATGAGATGATTCTCATCATATAGTTTCTGTTTATTTTTCTAACAAGAAGGAGAAGAGGTCACCAGCCAAGATGACTTATGTGACTCCATATTCTCAGTGCTCCAAATAGTGTTCAGCATGAAGTAGCCACTTTGGAAATGTTTGCTGAGTGAGCCAATGACCAAATGAAATTGCACATGATCTAACCCCATGAATTAATGAATCTTCTTTACTCAAGTGATAGGGCTCTGGAGGTATAAAGTCTTAGACTTAAACTCTCTGAGCCTGAAGTTTTTCATTCATAAAATGGGGATTAAATGGCTACTTCATAGGAATACTGGGGAAATTCAATCAGTCATTTCATATAAAGCATTTAGGACAGTCTGGGACAAAGAAACTACTTGATATATGGATATTTCTATCATTGATGAATATTTCCATCACTGCTGCTATACCTACCAACATTAGTCACCATAAGGTGCTTCCATTTGTTTCTTAAAACAGATTGAAAATGCTTATAAAGTAAAAGACTCTGTCCTAGGAGGCCTTCACAGTTTTAGTGTAAGATGGCAGGGGATAATCACCTCTTTTGGTATTTCAAAGAGAGAGAGTCCTTTAGGTTGATGTCTTAGTTATCTAGTGCTGCTATAACAGAAATACCACAAGTGTGTGGCTGTTAACAAACAAAAATTTATTTTCTCACAGTTAAGTAGAAAGCAGACCATATTCAGGGTGGCAGCTCTAGGGGAAGTCTTTCTCTCTCTGCCAGCTCTAGGGAAGATCCTTTTCTTTTCAGCTTCTTTTTCCTGGGCCCTTAGAGATCTCCATGTGGCTTAGCGTCTATCTTCTCCCATCTCTGCTTATTAGATTGCTTGTTTAATCTCATTACATCTCACGAGACTGACTGAAGACAAACCCTACATTAATCTTGCCTCATTAACACAACAAAGAGAACCAATTTCCCAATAGGGTTATAAGCACAAGGATAGAGATTAGGATTAAAACATATATTTTGAGGAAACACAATTCAATCCATAACAGCTGGGTAAACAGGGAAAGCTTGAAGCAAAAAGTTTGAAGTTTAAAGCCAACTATCTTATTATTTATTATTATTATTATTATTATTGCATTTTACAAAGTTCAGTTGTATCACTTATCCCTTCCTTTTTCCCTTCACAAGAGTATCTTAAATGAGTGTTCTTTTTGTAGTTTCATAAATGAAAAAACAGACACTTAGAAAGGCAGGAGGAAGCAGGAACCAAGGCAGACAGCCAGATATGGGTAAGGAAGTGAGAGAGAGCCCCTACCCAGGCAGAAGGAATCGAGAAGCCAGGGCAGATGGCCAGAACAGGTAGGGAGAAGGCCAGGAAGTGGGTGGAGCAGTTTGAACAGCTAAGGAAGATGAACTTGTCTATCAGTTTGTTGTACTGTGGTGGCTTGAGTGTTTCTGTGAGGCTGGAGGCTGTGCACCAGTGTTTCATATGCCAGCAGCGTGACCCATGGTGGACGAGTTTCAATGGAGCTTCTAGACTGAGACAGACTCAGAAGAAGGAAGACACCATCCACTTCTCAAAGAATTGGTCAGGGAAAACTTTATGAATAGCATGAAACTCTGTCTAATGTATTACTGGAAAACTTTATAAATAGCCCTGAAACACTATCCAATACAGTGCCAGAAGGTGAGCCCCTCAGGTTGGAAGGCACACAAAACACCACTGGGAAAGAGCTGCCTCAACAGAGTAGAATTGACCTTAACAATGTGGATAAAGTAGAGCTTTTGAGACCTCCATTTTTGATGTGGCATGACTCAAAATGAGAAGAAACAGCCACAAACATCCATTAATAATTGAAACAAGGAATGTACAAAGTATGAATATAGGAAAATTGAAAGTTGTCAAAGATGAAATGGAATGTATAAAGATTGATAGCATAGGCATTAGTGAGCTGAAATGGACCAGTATTGGCCATTTTGAATCAGACAACCATATGATCTACTATGCTGGCAATGACAAGCTGAAGAGGAATGGTATGGCATTCATTGTCACAAAGAATGTTTCAAGATCTATCCTGAAGTACAATGCTGTCAGTGATAGGATAATATCCATATACCTACAAGGAAAGCCAGCTAATACTCAAATACCAAACTCACTGCTGTAGAGTTGGATCTGACTCATAGTGACCCCTCCTTGGGTTTCTCAGGTGGTATCACTACAGAAATAGATTGCCCAACCTTCGTCCTGAGGAGTGGCTGGTGGGTTTGAACTGCCAGCTTTCTAGTTAGCAGTAGTATAGTGCCTAAGGCACTTCAATGTTAACCAGAAGGCTGGCGGTTCAAACCCACCAGCCACTCTTTGGAAGGTATGAGTTGGGTCCAACTCGACAGCACATAACAACAACAACAACATCATTCAAATTTGTGCACAAACCACCAAAGCCAAAGACGAGGACATTGAAGATTTTTATGAACTTCTGCAGTCTGAAATTGACCAAATATGCAATTAAGATGTGTTGATTATCACCAGTGATTGGAATGCAAAAGTTGGAAACAAAGAAGAATTACCAGTAGTTGGAAAATTTGGCCTTCTTGATAGAAATAACACTGGAGATCACATGATAGAATTTTGTAAGACCAACGACTTATTAATTGCAAATACCTTTTCTGAACAACACAAACAATGGCTATACATGTGGAGTTCTCTGGATGGAGTACACAGAAATGAGATTGACTACATCTATGGCAAAAGGCAATGGAAAAGCTCAATATCTTTAGTCAAAACAAGGCCAAGAGTTAATTGTGGAAGAGACCATCAATTGCTCATATGCAAGTTCAACTTGAAGTTGAAGACGATTAAAACAAGCCCATGAGAGCCAAAACATGAACCTGAATAGATCCCTCCTGAATTTAAAAACCGTCTAAATAATAGATTTGATGCTTTCAACACCAGTAACTGAAAACCAGAGGAATTGTGGGATGACATCAAGAACACCATCCATGAAGAAAACAAAAGGTCATTAAAAAGACAGGAAAGGAAGAAAAGACCAAAATGGATGTCAGAAGAGATTCTGAAACTTGCCCTTGAGTGGAGAGTTGTTGTTGTTGTTATGTGCCGTCGAGTCGGCCCCGACTCATAGCGACCCCTCCTTGGGTTTCCGAGGCAGTATCACTACGGAAGTAGGATTGCCCAACCTTCCTTCCGAGGAGTGGCTGGTGGGTTTGAACCACCAGCCGTCTGGTTAGCAGGCAAGTGTCTTAGCCACTATGCTACCAGAGCTCCTAATGTAAATGGAAGAATCGACAGGATAAAAGAGCTGAACTGAAGATTTCAAAGAGCAGCTCCACAAGAGGAAGTCAATTATTATAATGAAATATGCAAAGATCTGGAGTTAGAAAACCAAAAAGGAAGAACATGCTTGGCATATCTCAAGCTGAAATAACTGAAAGAAAAATTTAAACCTCGAGTTGCAATACTGAACAATTCTATGGGCAAAATACTGAATGATGCAGGAAACATCAAAAGAAGATAGAAGGAATACATGGAGTCACTCTACCAAAAAAGAACTGGTCCATCTTCATCTGTTTCAGGAGGTGGCATATGATTAAGAACCAATGATACTGGTGGCTGCACTGAGTGAACTGATGAAAAACATGGCTCCAGGAATTGATGGGATACCCATTGAAATGTTTCAACAAATGGATGCTGTGCTAGTAGGAACTCACTCAGCTATACCAGGAGATTTGGAAGACAACTACCTGGCCAACTGACTGGAAGAGAACCATATTTGTACCCATTCCAAAGAAAGGAGATCCCACACAATGTGGATATTATTGAGCAATATCATTGATATTGTATGTAGGTAAAATCTTCCTGAAGATAACTCAAAAACAGTTGCAGCAGTATGTTGACAGAGAATTTCCAGAAATGCAAGCTGTATTCAGAAGAGGATGTGGAATGAAGGATATCACTGCTAATGTCAGATGGATCTTGGCTCAAAGCAGAGATTACCAGAAAGATGTTTACTTAATGTTTTATTGACTATGCAAAAGCATTCAATTGTGTGGATCATAACAAATTATGAATAACATTGAGAAGAATGGGAATTCCAGAACACTTAACTGTGCTCATGAGGAACCTGTACATAGACCAGGAGGCTGTCATTTGAACAAAACAAGGGGACATTGCATGGTTTAATATCAAGAAGGGAGCGTGTCAAGGCTGTATCCTCTCACCATACTTACTCAATCTATATACGCTGAGAAATAATCCAAGAAGCTGGACTGTATGAAGAAGAATGTGGCATCAGGATTGGAGGAATGCTCATTAACAACCTGTAATATGCTTGAATGAAACTTTGTTTGCTGAAAGTGAGGATGATGTGAAGCACTTACTGATGAAGATTGAAGACTAGTCTTCAGTATGGATTACACCTCAACATAAAGGAAACAAAAATCCTCAGAGTGGGACCAATAAGCAGTATCATGATAAAAGGAGAAAAGATTGAAGTTGTCAAAGATTTCATATTATTTGGTTCTACAATCAACACCAATTGAAGCAGCAGTCAAGATACCAGATGATGTATAGCACTGGGAAAAATCAGCTGTGAAGGACCTCTTTTGAGTGATGAAGAGCAAAGATATCTCCTTGAAGACTAAGGTGTGCCTAACACAAGCCATGGTATTTTCAGTCGCCTCACATGCATGTGAGAGCTGTTGTTGTTTTTACATGCCGTCAAGTCGGACCCGACTCATAGCGACCCCTCCTTGGGTTTCTAAGGCAGTATCGCTATGGAAGTAGATTGCCCCATCTTCCTTCCAAGGAGTGGCTGGTGGGTTTGAACCGCCAGCCTTCTGGTTAGCAGTCAAGTGCCGTAGGCACTACGCTACCAGAGCTCCTATGTGAGAGCTAGACAATGAATAAAGAAGATCAAAGAAGAGTCGATGCTTTTGAATTGTGGTGTTGGCAAAGAATGCTGAAAGTACCATGGACTGCTAAAAGAACTAACAAATATGTCCTGGAAGAAGTGCAGTCAGAATGCTCCTTGGAAGTGAGAATGGCCAGACTTCATCTCTGTCAGGAGAGACCATTCTCTGGAGAAGGATATCATGCTTGGTAAAGTAGACAGTCAATAATAAAGAGGAAGGCCCTCAACAAAGTAGATTGACATAGTGGCTGCAATGATGGGCTCAGGTATAGCAGGGATCATGGAGCTGGCACAGGACTGGGAAGTGTTTTGTTCAGCTGTACATAGGGTAGCTATGAGTCAGAGATGACTCGATGGCACCTAACAACAACAGAAAGGTAAAATAATTGGTTCAACAGCTCAGTTAATACGTGTACATCTCATACGTCTGCATCAAATGCCCTGTATCTCCACTATATTAAGTGTTGAAACATGCCACAGGAAGAGTCGATTGAAAGTGAATGAAACCAACATCAGAAACTAAGGGTCCATCTGATATATAGCTTGGCCATCTGACCTCACAGGGTATATAGTGGAGCATGGTGGTTGCCTTTTAAATATTTTCTCCTCCTCTTCCTTGGTAGTTGGGAAGAACAAATTTCCTATGCACATTTCTATTACAATGAGGTCTAGCCATGTGATTAAGTTCTGAACAGTAGAATGTCAATGAAAGTGATGTGTGCCACTTTGGACTTAGGCTTTCTCTATATATCCTTTTTCTCTCTTCCACAAGATGAAACTTGAGGGGATCTGAATAAAACTGTTTGGATGACTATAAGCCCTAAGTAGAGGTAAACCAAGGCCACTGAAGGAACAAGGGTCCTAGATAACCATGGGGAGTACAGGTGGCTGCCAAACTCAACTACTTAACTCAGAACAATTTTGTGAAAAGGAAATAAACTTCCTTATCCTTTCAGCCACTCTATTGTTGGGTTTCTTTGTTATTGCCTGTCCTTATCAAAATGAATACACAGGAACAACTGCAGAAGAGGAGGTTCAGAGGAACATGACAATTGCCTGCAGATCTCTCCGTGGTTCTTCTGAAGTGGAGGGGGCAGATGAGCCCCATTCCCCCTAGCAGCAGAACCAGGATAGATGCATGACTGGACCAAGGAACAGAGTCCACTTTCCTAAAAGGAGAAACTTCCTTACAGAGCTGTTCTACCATATGAAGTGATGTCTTTAAAGGTACTGAGCTCCTTTGTCAGTTCAGGTGTGCTAGCAGATAGAAATACTTTAGCCAGGGATCAAGCGTTGTTGTTGGGTTGAACGAGATGACCTTTAAGGTCCCTTCCATCTTTGAGAGTCTAGACTATAGAGGAAAACAAATCTCATCCAATTAAGGGGCTCAGAAAAGCAAGCAATGACTCACTGATGTAGAAGCTGGCTGTGCCTGGAGTTCAATTGCCCTAATAATCATCATCATCACAGAAGTTCTATTGGCTTTTTCCCCCTTTGATTAAAGTCCTCAGAAATACCTTCAGGCTCCTTTCCAAACAAATGGCCCATTAAAGAAACTCAGTTTTAATCTGATCTCTCCTTCAGTAATTACATTCTTGGTCAGGGGAACAGGACATTCAGTTAATGAAGGAGATGCAGCTCAAAGGGTAAGGACTGCAAATGTCCAGAAATAAAGAGAATACATTTGGCATGACATGTTTCCATCAGAGGACATCAGAAAAATACTGTGAAATAGGTAAAAAGCCTCAGCTTGGTAAGCAGGAAGCCTGGGTCTCGTCTTGCCCTTGACCCTTACTCACACTTTTCTTTCTCTACGTTGCTGCACTCCACCCCACCCCTAACCAATCCATATTCCAAAAGCAGCCTGAATACAATCAAGAATTCCTGTGCTTTAAATCTTTCCCTGTATCCCCACTGTTTTTTGGACAAATTTCACAATTCCAATGTTGTTGTTGTTATGAGTCATTGAGTCTGCTCTAACTTAGTGACCCTATGTACAACAGAACAAAACTGCCCTGTCCTGTGTCAACCTCACAATCTTTGCTATGTTTGAACCTATTATTGCAGCCACTATGTCAATCCATCTTATTGAGGGCTTTCCCTTTTTCACTGACCCTCTACTTTACGAAGCATGATATCCTTCTCCAGGGACTGGTCCCTTCTGACAACATGACCATTTTATAAGGCACGAAGTGTGGTCATTCTTTCTTGCAAGAACCATCCTGGCTGTACTTCCTGCAGGACAGATTTGCTCATTCTTCTGGCAGTCCATGGCATTTTAATTATTGTTCACTAACACCACAATCCAAATGCATCAACTTTCCTTTGGTCTTCCTTACTGTCCAACTTTCACATGAAAATTAGGCTACTGAAAATACCAAGGCTTGGGTCAGGCACACCTTAGTCTTTAAAGTGACATCTTTGCTATTTAATACTCTAAAGAGGTCTTTTGCAGCATATTGGCCCAGTGCAATTCTTTTTCTTAATTCCTGACTGCTACTTCCATGGGTATTGATTGTGGATCAAAATAAAATGAGATCCCTGACAATTTCAATCTTTTATCCATTTATCATGATGTTGTTTATTGTTCTGGTTGTGAGGATTTTTGTTTTCTTTATGTTGAGGTATAATCTATACTGAAGACTGTAGTCTTTGATCTTCAAGTGCTTCGAGTCATCTTCACTTTTAGCTAGCAAGGTTGAGTCAACTGCATATTGAAGGTTGTTAATGAGTCTTCCTCCAATCCTGATGCTGAGTTATTATCATATGGGCCAGCTTCTCAGATTATTTGCTCAGCATACAGATTGAATAAATATAATGAAAAGTCACAACTCTGAAACACAACTTTCCTGATTTTAAGCCATGCATTATCCTCCTGTATTGTTCAAACAACTGCCTCTGGGTCTATGTACAGGTTCCTCATGAGCACAGTTAAATGTTCTGGAATTCCCATTCTTCACAATGTTATCCATCATCTGTTATCATCCATACAGCCAAATGCCTTTACATAGTTAATAAAACACAGGTAAACATCTTTCTGGAATTCTTTGCTTTCAGCCATGATCCATCTGAAATCGATAAGATATCCCCAGTTCCAAACTCCCTTCTGAATCTGTATTGAACTTCTGGGAGTTCCATGTCACTGTATTTCTGCAACTGTTTTTGGAGTATTTTCAGTAACATTTTTCTTTTGTGTGATATTAATGATAGGGTTTGATAACTTCTGCATTGTGTTGGATCACCTTTTTCTGGAGTGGGCACAAATATGGACTTCTTCAAGTTGGTTGGCCAGGTAGCTATCTTCCAAATTTCTTGGCATAAATGAGTGAGCACCTCCAGTGCTACATCTGTTTCTTGAAACATCTCAATGGGTCTTCAGTCAATTCCTGGAGCCTTCTTATTTTGCCAGTTCCTTCAGGCAGCTTGGACTTCTTCCTTCAATATCATTGGTTCTTGATCATATGCTACTTCCTGAAATAGTTGTACATCAACCAAGTCTTTTTGGTATAGTGATTCTGTGTATTCCTTCCATATACTTTTGATTCTTCCTGCATAATTCAATATTTTACCCATGTTGTTAGGTTGTTGTTAGGTGCCATTGAGTCTTCTCCAACTCATAGTAACCCTATGCACAGCAAAATGAAACACTACCCAGTCCTGAGCCACCTCCATGATTCTTGCTGTACTTGAGCCCATCACCGCTGCCACTGTGTCAATCCATCTCATTCAGGGACTTCTTCCCTTCTTTCATCAACCCTCCACCTTAACAAGCATGAAATCCTTTTCCAGGGAATGGTTCCTTCTGATCACATGACAAAAGTATGTGAGACAAAGTCTGGCCATTCTTGCCTCCAAGGAGCATTCTAGCTGCACTTCCTCCAGGACAGACCCGTTAGTTCTTTTAGCAGTCCATGGTACTTTCAGCATTCTTTGTCAACACCACAGCTCAAAAGCATCAACTCTTCTTCAGTCTTCCTTATTCGTTGTCCACATCTCACATGCATATGAGGTGATTGAAAATACCATGGCTTGTGTCAGGCACACCTTAGTCCTCAAGGAGACATATTTGCTCTTCAGCACTTGAAAGTGGTCCTTTGCAGCTGATTTGCCCAGTGCTATACATCGACTGATGTCCTGACTGCTGCTTCCATTGGCATCGATTGTAGAACCAAGTAATGTGAAGTCTTTGACAATTTCAATCTTTTCTTCATTTATCATAATGTTTCTTATAGGACCAGTTGTGAGGATTTCTTTTTCTTTATATTGAGATGTAATCCATACTGCAGCCTGTATTCTTCAATCTTCATCAGTAAGTGCTTCAAGTCATTCTCACTTTCAGCAAGCAAAGTTGTGTCGTCAGTGTATCACAGGTTAATGATTCTTCTTCCAATCCTAATGTCACGTTCTTCTTCATATAGTCCAGTTTCTTGGATTATTTGCTCAGTATACAGATTGAATAAGTATGGTCAAAGGATACAACCTTGACACATTCCATTCTTGATTTTAAACCATGTAGTGTTTCCTTTTTCTGATTGAATGACAGTCTCCTGGTCTATGACAGGTTCCTCATGAGTACAATTAAGTGTTCTGGAATCCCCATTCTTCTCAATGTTATCCAGAATTTGTTATGATCCACACAATCAAATGCTTTTGCATAGTCAATAAAACACAAGTAAACATCTTTCTGGTGTTCTTTGCTTTGAGCCAAGATCCATCTGACATCAGCAGTGATATCCCTCATTCCATGTCCTCTTCTGAATCCAGCTTGCATTTCTAGAAGTTCTCTGTCAATATATTGCTGTAACCATTTTTGAATTATCTTCAGTAAGATTTTACTTGCATGCAATATAAATGGTATTGTTCAATAATTTCCACATTCTGTGGGATCACCTTTCTTTGGAATGAGTAGAAATATGAATCTCTTCCAGTCAGTTGGCCAGGGAGCTGTCTTCCAAATCTCTTGGCATAACTGAGTGAGTTCTTCCAGCAGGGTATCCATTTGTTGGAACATCTCAATGGGCCTTCCGTCAATTCCTGGAGTCTTGTTCTTCGCCAATTCTTTCAATGCAGCTTCGACTTCTTCTTTCAATACCATTGGTTCTTAAACATATACTACCTCCTAAAATGGATGAAGATCGACCAGTTCTTTTTGGTACAGTGACTCTGTGTATTCCTTTGATCTTCTTTTGATGTTTCCTGCATCATTCAATATTTTGCCCATAGAATCTTTCAATATCGCAACTCGAGGCTTAAATTTTTCCTCAGTTCTTTCAGGTTGAGAAATGCCAAGCATATTCTTCCCTTTTGGTTTTCTAACTCCAGGTCTTTGCACATTTCATTACAGTAATTGGCTTTGTCTGCTCGAGCTGCTCGTTGAAATCTTCTGTTCAGTTCTTTCATCTTTTCATTTCTTCCATTTGCTTTAGCTACTCTTTGCTCAAGGGCAAGTTTCAGAGTCTCTTCTGACACCCATTTTGGTCTTTTCTTTATTTTTAATGACTTCTTTTATCCATAGAATCCTTCAGTATTTGAAGTCAAAGCATGAAATTTTTTCTTCAATTCTTTCAGCTTGAGAATTGCTTAGCATGTTCTTCCCTTTTGAATTTCTAACTCAAAGCCTTGGCATGTTTCATTATGATATCTTGTCTTTTCAAGACACCTTTTGAAATTTTCTGTTCAGCTGTTTCATTTCATCATTTCTTCTATTCACTTTAGCTGCTCTCTATTCATGAGCAAGTTTCAGAATCTATCCTGACATCCATTTTGGTCCTTTCTTCCTTTTTCTGTCTTTTTAATGACTTTTGCTTTCTTCATGAATGATGTTTTTAATATCATGCCACAACTAGTGTGATCTTCAGTCACTGGTGTTCAGTACAGCAAATATTTCTTCAGATGGTTTCTAAATTCAGGTGGAATATAATCAGTGTCATATTTTGCTCTCCTCAACTTGTTTTAATTTTCTTTAGCTTCAACTTAAATTTTATAGGAACAATTGATGGTCTGTTCCATAGTCAGCACCTGGCCTTGTTTTGACTGATGTTATTGAGCTTCTCCATCACCTCTTTCCACATATGTAGTTGATTTGATTACTGTGTATTCCATCTGTCAAGGTCCATGTGTAGAGTTGTTTGTGTTGTTGTAGAAAGGTATTTGCAATGAATAAGTCATTGGTCTTGCAAAAATCTTTTTCACCAAGGTCATCTTTTCCAAATACTTATGCTTCTTCTTTGTTTACAACTTTTGCATTCCAATCACCAGTAATTACCAATACATCTTGATTGCATATTGGCCAATTTCAGACTGCAGAAGTTGGTAAAAACCATAAATTTCTCCATCTTTGGCTTTAGTGGCTGGTGCATAAATTTGAATAATAGTAATATTAACTGGTTTTCTTTATCGGTGTATAGAGAGTATCTTATCACTGACAGCACTGTACTTCAGGATAGATGTTGAATATGACTGCAACACCATTCCTCTTCAATTTGTCATTCCTGGTCCAGTAGACCATATGATTATCTGATTCAAATGGCCAATATCACTGGTCCATTTTACCTCACTAATGCCTGAGCTATTGATCTTTATGTGTTCCATTTCATTTTTGACAACTTCCAGTTTTTCTAGATTCATACTTTGTACATTCTATGTTTCAATTATTAATGAATGTTTGCAGCTGTTTCTTCTCATTTTGAGTCATGCCCCAACAGCTAATCAAGGTCCTGAAAGCTTTAATCCATCCATGTCATTAAGGTCAACTGTACTTTGAGGAAGCAGCTCTTTTCCAGTCATATTTTGAGTCCCTTCCAACCTGAGTGACTCATCTTCTGGCAGTATATCAGACAATGTTTTACTGCTATTCATAAAGTTTTCCAATAATATATCAAGTTTCACTGCTTTTTCAGAATTGGATAGCCCTGTCTTTTGTCCCAATTTGTTTTAGTTGGAAAGCTCCATTGGAACCTGTCCACCATGGGTGACTCTGCTGGCACCTGAACTACCAGTGGCATAGCTTTCGGAATCACCACAGCACACAAGCCACCACACTACAACAAATTGACAGATGAGTGGTGGACTCAAATCTTAGAGGAAATAAAAACAGACTGCTCTTTAGAAGCGAAGATGGCAAGACTTCTTGCTTCTTTTGGGAAAGATCAACCCTTAGAAAAGGACATTATGCTTGGCAAAGTAGAGGGAAACTCTCAGTAATATGGAGAAAAACCCTCAGTAATATGGAGTGGCATGATAGTGATGACTTCGGGCTGAAACATTTCAAAGGTCATGAAGATGGTGTAGACTGGGACAAGTTTTGTTCTCTTATCATGTAAGGTCATCATGAGTCCGTACTAAGTTGATGACAAAATATAAACTGCAAGGCCTCCCTTCCCACTCATGACTGGGACCCTGTATGCTTCTTTCCAACATCAACAAGGTCCATTCTATTTGAGCCATGTTTGGCTTCTTTCAGTTCCTAGAAGCAGACTCTCAGATCCTTTATACATAGTGCTGTCTGTCAAGAACAATTCTCTTTCTTCCTATTGGTCTGTTGTTGTTGTTGTTATGTGCCGTCGAGTCGGCCCCAACTCATAGCGACCCCTCCTTGGGTTTCCGAGGCAGTATCACTACGGAAGTAGGATTGCCCAACCTTCCTTCTGAGGAGTGGCTGGTGGGTTTGAACCGCCAGCCTTCTGGTTAGCAGTCAAGTGCTTTTAGCCACTATGCTACCAGAGCTCCTATTGTCCTAGTTATCTTCTATTCATCCTTTGGATCTCAGCTTCTTTATTATTATATATTTACAAAATCCCTGTATAGACTTACTATGTGTCAATTACAAAGTACTTTATAAAAATTAATTTCAACTTTATTAGGGCTCAATATAGGTACTACTGTTATTCCACCAGCCACTCCTCAGAAGGAAGGTTGGGAAATCTACTTCTGTAGTGATTCTGCCTTGGAAACCCAAGGAGGGGTCGTTATGAGTCGGGTCTGACTCGATGGTACATAACAACAACAACAACATTCTTCCTATTTTACAGATAGGGACACTAAGACCCAGAGAATTTATGTGATTTGCTCAAGGACACACAGCTAGGAAGCAGCAGTACCAGGACTTCCATCCAGGCAGCCTGGCTCCAGAATCCATACTTTTAACCACCATGCTATGCTGAAGTATCACTCCTCAGGGGGACTTCCCTTTACCAGATAAGCTCTCCCCTGCATACATTCTACTGGTGCTCATATCACTCCGTTGTGATTAAGTATGTAACATCATTTTCTCTGCTAGCCTGAAAGCTCAGGGAGGACAAAGATCCCATCTTACTTGTTCGCTGCTTTACCTCCAGCCCCAGCTGTACCTCCAGCCCCCCACTGGAGTCAGTAAATGTTATTTTATTGAATGTATATATATATATATATGAATAATAATTCAGTTTTCTAATATATAAGATGAAGATGTTGATCTTGTTCTATTTTTTTTTTTTTTTTCTATTGCTTTGAATAAAAAAGAACCTTAAGTTCAGATGCCAGCCTTGAAACATAGTGGATAAGGTCATGGTGCAGATCATTTAAACCATTTGAAAGTGTTTCCTTTAGATTAAAAAAATAATAATAATAATAAAAAAAATTCCATAGCCTTAAAGTCTCTTTTAGCTCTAAATATTCTCAGATCTGTTTATA
This sequence comes from Orycteropus afer afer, assembly GCF_000298275.1. Taxonomy (NCBI): domain Eukaryota; kingdom Metazoa; phylum Chordata; class Mammalia; order Tubulidentata; family Orycteropodidae; genus Orycteropus; species Orycteropus afer. Next base: position 6,303,804 of record NW_006921756.1, read on the forward strand.
ACCAATGCAGAGTTTTGGAGATTATAGAAAATTTTGATTATATTTGCTTAGTTTAATGTTGCCTATTTGTGGCCTGGTATAAAATCTTTAATGTATATATCATTGAGAACACAGAACAATCTAATTATTCTTGGAAAGACAATTAGCTTTCCAGGCTGGTAAGAAATACAGGGAATTTAGCATTAAAAGAAGGCAAGTACAGTGAAGTGAAAAGAGCAAAACTCAGAACCGAGCAATGGGCTCTGTCACTTACCAGCTGTATAATCTTGGACAAGTCAGGTCATTGGTAAATTCGGGTTCTAAATATGACTAAGTTAGCATGTTCCTTATGAATATTACTTTCTCTTTCAAGCATTATGCTTGATTTTCAGGAGTTGGAAGATATGCTTTCTTCAAGGAAGCTTCAAAACCTACAATTCCCAGCCTTTTGTACTCCCCCTGGGAAAGCCAAAGAGGAACAGAAGTGTTGGAAGTTTCAAAGTGGCTAATATAAAATTGATGTTGCTGTTATGTGCCGTCGAGTCGGCCCGACTCATAGCGACCCCTTCTTGGGTTTCCGAGGCAGTATCACTACGGACGTAGGATTGCCCAACATTCCTTCCGAGGAGTGGCTGGTGGGTTTGAACCGCCAGCCGTCTGGTTAGCAGGCAAGTGTCTTAGCCACTATGCTACCAGAGCTCCCTGGAAACCCAATGAGGGGTCGTTATGAGTCGGGGCTGACTCGACGGCACATAACAACAACAACAACAATATAAAATTGAAACCTTCAATTTACAATTAGTTATTTAGCCCTTATTAAATGTCAGATTCCATGAGGGAAATTGGAGTAGAGATGATTATCTCATTTTATGGGTGAAGAAATCGAGATTTAAGAGGCTTGAGAACTTGTCCCAGGTTCCAATGGTAGGAAAGCAGTAAAACGAACCTTCTAATCAAGTCTGTGGAGACCATGTTGTGGGAATTATTATACACTACAGTAAAGAGTCCTTAACTTCTGTTCTTTAGTGTTCTCACCTATAAAATGGGTAGATGTGAATATAACTTCAGGAAGTTATGAACAATCAAGGACTGGATAAGAAGGAGTCTAGCCTTGTATCAGTATCTGTTCTGATTCTTTGATAGGGAGGTCCTCTAAGTGATCATCTTTGTGTTGAGCTGTGTTTCTCAACATGGTAGGTGGCACCACAATCTACTAAGATTTCTAAACCAGAAACTAGTCTTTCTTGACTCTAAGCCTAATCCTTTCTCTTTCAAGCATTATGCTTGAAAAGGCAATTAGTTTTCCAGGCTGATAACCATTTGAAAGTGTTTAACCCACTGGTCACCAAGTCCTGTCAATTATAACTCTGAATTATTTTCAGCATTTCAATTCTGTGATGATTCAGGTTTCCATTATCTCTAGCTTAAATTATTGTAGCAATCTCCTTATTTATCTTCCTATATGAGTCCCTCCTTTTATCATGCATGTAAATACCCTCTGGTAATGTTCTTAAATTTAAGTTTGACCATTTTATTTCCTTACTTAAACACTTTCAATGACTACTCATTGTAGTCAACATAAATTAAATTCTTTTTGGGGTGGTGCTTAAGAATTCCACAGAATGGCCTCCACAGACCTGGATTAGAAGTTTGGCTTTCACACTACCCTATCATTGGGTCATCGGCAAGTCATTGAGCCTCATTAAGTATTTGTTCCCTCATATGTAAAATGGGATAATTATCTCTACCTCCATGGGGATGGGATGAAGCCTGCATTACTATAATGTCTGGAACATAGTTGGAGCTCAATAAATGGTATTTCTTTTTATTAGTAAGGAATTTAGACTTATATATAATTTAGCAAGGAGAATACAGATATAGCAACAATCATAGAAAAGACCAGGACAATTGATGTGTAAGGAATGTTTTATGCAAATCCAGAGGAAGGAGTCATAAACACTCACTGAGAGAAGTGTCAGAAGCCTTCTCAGAGGAGGTGATATCTGACCTAGCCCTTTAACAGTCACCAAGGTCAGCAGAATTTGTTGGCCCACTTTGAAAGTTGGTCGCCTTTGTCCCTTTGTGGGTCTTTGCTCACTGAAGGTTGAAATAATTAGCATGGAGCTTCTGTTCTCTGGGCTATGACGAGGCACTTGTTCTACCCATAAAACTAAGGGCTTATTTTCCAATATAATTGATCCCTTAACCTTCAGATACTCAAACATCCTCTCTCTCTTCAAAACAATAGAAAATTAAAAGAACAATTTCTCTTTACCTTCTAAATCTTGGCAACCTAAAATAGGAGAATGAAGGAGAGAACATTAAGGTCTCATTGGTTTCAACTCTCGACAATGTAATGTGTAATTTTTCTCACTGGAATTTCAAGAACTCTTATTATTTAATCTGCTATTTATTCTGTTAAAGTGCATGCTTCCTTAAGAGCAAAAGGATTAATGGTTTCAAATTCCAGCACGTTGACCTTTATTCTACATTAAAATGCTTATTTGAAACCACTCTGCCAGGGCTCCCATAAGCCAGTTGGTATTGAACAACGAAGGAAATATAAAGTTTAACTCCCACTCCAGTCAGGAAGTAGAATTTTAGAAATAAAAACAGGCTTTTGTAATGTGTATGCATAGATCCATGGAAGATGCTTTTTTGAGTCTGTACATAGACCAGGTGAGGAGAGACTTGGTTGGATTAGGAGCTGCTTCCCTTCTTCATCCTTGGCCCAAGTCCAGTATGGACTGAACCAAGGTCATCTCCTATTACATATCTTACTCTACAGGTTGGAAGAGGGAGAGTGAAAAAACACAAGACATAGAACCAATCAAGCATCAAAATAAAACTGAAGGATTTCACATAGGTAGAATAGGACAAAGAAAAGAACACAATTATCTACTCTATACCATGCATTAGGGAGGAGCTCTGGTAGCATAATGCCTAAGATACTTGACTGCTAACCAGAAGGCTGGCAGTTCAAACCCACCAGCCACTCCTTGGAAGGAAGGTTGAGAAATCTACTTCTGTAGTGATACTGCCTCGGAAACCCAAGGAGGGGTCGCTATGAATCGGGTCCCACTTGATGGCACATAACAACAACAACAACACTATGCACTAAGGTCCCTGGGTGGCTCAGACCATTTGGGCTTGACTATTAATAGAAAGATCAGCAGTATGAACTCACCCAGCTGTGGCATGGAAGAAAGTCTTGGCAATTTGTTTCTGTAAAGATTACAAAAATCAAACCAAACCTACTGCCTTTGAGTTGGTCTCAACTCATAGTGACCCCTCCTTGGGTTTCTGTGGCAGTGTCTCTATGGAAGTAGATTGCCCAGTCTTCCTTCCAAGGAGTGGCTGGTGAATTTGAACTGCCAGCCTTCTGGTTAGCAGTCAAATGCCTTAGGCACTATGCCACCAGAGCTCCTCTGTAAAGATTACAGTCATTGAAAACTGATGGAGCATAGTTTTACTCTGACACAGATGGGTTGCCATGAGTTGGAATCAATGAGATGGCAATGAGTTTGGTGAGAATTTTGGTGCTATGCATTAAGCATTGTAGTGGGAGATTTTTTGTGTGATTTTGTTGTATATGAAAACAACTCTTTGGCTCAGATAGGAATGACTGTCCTTCCCTGAACTCCTATAGTACCATACTGATCACTCTTTTTCAAAGCATGGTTCTTGTTACCTCTTTTCATATTTACTCATGTATGAGTCTTATCTCCAACACTACACTGGAGACTTTCCTTGAGGCCAGACACATCTGATGTCTTAATCATCTCTCTTTCCTCTGAAAGCCAGGCCCAGAGTGAACTCCCAGTATTGCTGAATCGTGTTGAAATAATACCTGGGAGTCATCTTATTCCTGTCTGTTCAAAATCTCCTGTCCATCAGTCCTGTTAGTAATATAGCTCAAATAGGATCTACTGCCTGGTTCCCTAGAAGGCTTTTGGAGCCAGGCATGGGCAGACATCCATCTCTCTAGCTTCCCCCTGGGGCTTTGGCTTTTTACTGAGTTTGATGAAATTCCAGAGTCTCTGAATAGTCTTATGAGTCCCATTTGCCTTCACTTAAAATGTGTGCTAACTGGCACCAACTCAAAAGACTAGCATCTCAATTCCACAGTGTCTCAGGGGTTGGACCACCACTCAGTCTCCCTTGCTCACTCAGCATGACACCACACCCTTATGTGGGATCTGCTATATAAAATGATAGCTTTCTTGGCAAAACTCTTATTGTGCTGTGTCAAGGAGGCTTTTTTTTCCCCCACTCTCAATATGTGCTGAACAAATCCAACTGTCAGGAGACTCCTAGTGCTGGACACATGGCATCCCCAGAGATGGAATCAGCAAACAGATCATCCAGAGAAAAAGCCCTGGCTAAGAGTGCGAGGTAGTACTATAGATAAGATAAGTGTATTGGAAAGAGCGACAGACTGAATGGATTGAATGAGATGAGATGATAGGTAATAAAACAATAATAATAATAACAATACCTTTTATAGAGCTGGCCTAAAGCAGATGCTCAATGAATGAGCCCTGGCACCTATTGTGTCATTCTACAAATTTATGGGAAACATCTTACCCAGGCCAGGCCTGGGGATATAGTAATTAATCGGATTTAGCTCTTGTCCTAGGTGACAGTCTAGTATGCTAGATTAGAGGAAAGCACAGAGCACTGGGGGAAGCAAAGAGAAAGGAAGGCCTAACTTTGCCTAGGCAGTCATAGAAAGTTTCAAGAAATTGTGTTGTCTGATCTGGATCTCTAAGCATGAATAGGAGTTTCTATAGTGATTGATTTAAGAAAAGGGTAGATGGACCAGTTTTGCACAGGCCCACGATGAAGACATGAAGTATTCATTTTCCTTTGAGTTCAGTGAGCAGTTAGCATTGTAAGGAGCATAGTGTACCTTATGTAGAGAAGGAGGGAAACAAGACTGAAAATAAGAGTTTGGAGCAAGATGCCTGTTGAACACCAATATTCATCTTTCAGTCCAAAGAAACTATTATGGGACTATTGAGACAGGTGAGAATGGGCTTGGGAAGAACCAGGATTTGAATCCAGGGCATAGATCTTGAACTCTGCTCTTCTCAAGATGAGTAATATTGGGGGTAACTGTGTAGGAAAGCAGCAACAATAGTCTCCAAAATCATTACCCATTTGTTGACAAATATAGGCCACACATTGAAAACATGGTATCTAAAGTAACTTTTGATCCAAGAGTCTGAATTCCCATATAGACTACATTTTGAATGAGAAAGGACTCTTCAAAGCAATGATATAAAAAGATGGCAGATTAGAGGGAAATCCAGGGTCTCTTCTCTTGGTGTGGAGGCCAGTTCAGAGTCACAGTCCCCTCTTGCATGTGCAACTTTATTTATTTATTTATTTTCCCAGAGTATAAAGATGTAGCAATAGGTCTATATTCCAGACTCAGCTCCCTGATCTCCTAGAGAGGCACTGGGTACAGGGAAAAGAGAGAGAAAGAGGGAGGGAAGGAGGGAGGGAGAAAGGAAGAGAGAGAAGAAGAGAAAGGAAGATATGAGTGGGATAAAGATCAAAAGACACAGGAGTAAGCAGTGGACAGAGGAGTCTTTGAAGGAGAGAATAAACATCTACTAACTATGTCCTAGGAGCTCTGGTAGCATAGTGGCTAAAGCACTTGACTGCTAACCAGAAGGCTGGCGGTTCAAACCCACCAGCCACTCCTTGGAAGGAAGGTTGGGCAATCCTACTTCCGTAGTGATACTGCCTTGGAAACCCAAGGAGGGGTCGCTATGAGTCGGGGCCGACTCGACGGCACATAACAACAACAACAACAACTATGTCCTAGGGAGCTCTGGTAGCATAGTGGCTGAGGCACTTGACTGCGCACCAGAAGGCTGGCAGTTCAAACCCACCAGCCACTCCTCGGAAGGAAGGTTGGGCAATCCTACTTCCGTAGTGATACTGCCTTGGAAACCCAAGGAGGGGTCGCTATGAGTCGGGGCCGACTCGACGGCAAACAACAACAACAACAACTATGTCCTATGGAGCCCTGGTGGCACAGTAGTTAAGTACTCAGCTGCTAACCCAAAGGTCAGCAGTTAAAACCCACCAGCTGCTCTGTAGGAAAAAGATGTGACAGTCTGCTTCTGTGAAGTTTCACAGCCTTGGGAACCTTATGGGGCAGTTCTACTCTGTCCTAAAGGGTTGTCATGAGTCAGAATTTAATTGACAGCAGTGGGGTTTTGGTTTGGAAATATTTCCTATACATTAGACACTGTGCTCAGCACATCGCTAGATCACAAATAAGTATGTGTAGTTCTCAAAAGATGGGAAGAGAGAGCTGGAGAGTTCCAACTCTTATAGGATAATCCAGACCTATAGCTCCAGAAATCAGGTCTATTCCTAGATGGAAATCCACAAAACTGTTGTAATTGCTGGTGCCATTGATGAAGTGCCATGTGTCCCATAGGCAAAGGGCTACTTCTGACCTATGCCTAAAATCCCACCATTCCATCTTCTCTTTCTCCATCTGAATGCAAATCTCTGGAGTGAAGGACCTAGGAAGGCTTTTGGTTAAGTTTAAGGATGTGATCATGACAATACAGGAAACAAACAGATGTATATTTGGATATAGAATATGTTTGTGGCAAGATGACACACTTGCGGTATCTGGGTGCCCAGGAAGCATTCACAGGATGTGGCTACAGCAAACTCAGTCTCTTCTCTACTCATCATGGGTTCATTACAGTATCCTTAGCAATACTGAGAAATGTCCAGGAATTCTAATGAGAAGCTGGTTGTGGCAGAAGCAGAAGCTTCTCTAAAGGGCACAGAGGGCCTTGATGATCCAGAAAATAATGCCACAACAGACATGCTCTGGACAGCTCTTTTTTTTAGAAAGTGAAAAGGGAGGCATCAGGCAGTTTCACAATACCTAAGAAATCCTCCAATTTAATAATGTGATAGGTTCCCTCTCTCCCACTGAAAAAGAATTTTCTCTGAGGTGTCTCACTTACCCATCCATAACATATTGTGCCTATCCCTGCATCTTCTTTATTCCATTTGTCACTCTCCAAAACTGACCCCTCTAGAGAAGCTCTTGTTTATAGCTATTCAGTCATGCCCTGATTTCTTATACTGGGAGCCAGCACAGGACAGTAAAATAGGAGCTAGGGTACTAGTCCCTCTCGAGTACTGATATGGCTGAAGGGAAGGAAAATATACCAAATGTGACTGATCAACATGGTGGCACTGAGGAACAGGAAGACATAGAGAGGTGCACGGGAGGTACAGAAAACAAAGATGAACCCTTTTGCACATACAGTACTGTGTTGTCAGTGATAGCACACATTGATATTCAGGTAGAGAGATGGGTGGACAGGCTGAACAATTAGGTATGCCTATGGAGGGGGGTTGGAGCTCTGGTAGCGTAGTACCTAAGGCACTTGACTGCTAACCAGAAGGCTGGCGGTTCAAACCCATCAGCCACTCCTTGGAAGGAAGGTTGGGCAATCTACTTCCGTAGTGATACTGCCTCAGAAACCCAAGGAGGGGTCGCTATGAGTCGGGTCTGACTTGACAGCACATAACAACAACAACAACAACATGCAGGAGGGGAGTGTGCCCAAGACCATGTATGGGGTTGTCAGACAATGTTTCTACAAGTGTATTTGTATATTCTGTAAGAATGTCCAGGTATATAGTAGAGCTGACAAGGGACATGATTGTAGTCACTTCTTGGCCATAACAAGCTACCTGGAGGGAGCAAGTAGTTGAATCTGTGGGCTTGGGACCCTAGTTGCAGGGGACATCAAGATCAATTGGCATAACATACTACACAAAAACATTGTTCCACATCCTACTTTGGTGAGTAGCAACTGAGATCTTAAAAGCTTGCCAGTGGCCATCTACATGCAACGATGGATCTCTCCTCATCCAGAGCAAAGAAGAATGAAGAAAACCAAAGACATGGAAACAATCTGTCCAAGGGACTGGTAAACCATGTGATCCCCAGACTATATGACTATGAGACCAGAAGAACTAAATGGTCCCTGGCTACCACTGTCAACCACTTGGAAGGGGATTTATGTAGGGGATCCTGGATAGAGTGGGAGAACAATGTGGAATAAAACTAAAAATCACTTTTAAAATGGGGAGGGGCGACCAGGTTTGCTGATCTGATAGAGCCTGGTAAAACCCCTGAGACTATGGTCCCTTGCTGCCCTTCAGGTCTGGAATTGAACCCACTCCTGTAGCTTCCAGCCAAACAAAAGACAGGCATATGAGCTGAACATTTACATTAGGTAGATACACTCCTTGGAGATAGCAATAATGGGAGAATAGAAGGGCTGTGTATGAACAGGGAGACAGCTCAGGGGCAGGAGTGCATGGGAGGGAAGGATGCAGGGAAGAGGTAACTATGGAGAGGAAGTGAGAAGAGTGCTGTTGCATTGTGGGAGATTGTAGTCAATGTCATGAGACAAAGTGTTTGCGAACTGCTGTATGGAAAATTAATTTGCTCTGTAAAATGTCATCCAAATCACAATTGGAAAAAAAAAAAAAAAAAAGTCTTCTCTCTTTTGAATGCTCTAAAAGACCCTTGACAAGTAGTCTTCCTTACTTTGCTTCAACCCATCCTTCCTCCCTATTCTGATGTGCCCATCCAGGGCTGAATGGAGCTGATAAAAAATATTTAAAATGGAGTGGGAGGGAATCCTGCCAACTAAGGATGTTCTATTCCCCAGAGACTGACTTCAAATGAGTTCCTGAACCCTTAGATTATCCATTTTCTGAGCACCCCAGGCGGAGGGAACAGCATGAAGGATGACATAAATGTTTTAGACCAAGAAAGAACAGGGTTGTAGTTAAAAGTACAAGCTTTAGAGCTAAACTTCTTTGGTTTCCAATCCTAACTCTGTGAAATATTATCTCCACAACTGCCCTTCACTGGAAGTTGGAAGGCAAGCAAGGCTCTCACAGACTGACCACTACACACTTTTGCTCCAAGCAATCATTCCATACGTCCTCCCCAAGATAGGCCAGCCTCCTCATAATTTTTTTATTCTTGCCTGTTAGTTTCTAGGCAAAAAAAAAAAAAAAAAAAAGCACTCATATTTATGACTTCTACAAGTTCTAGCAGCTCACATCTAGCCCCTTCCTACAGGAAGCCTCCTGTCTGCTCTAGTCTGTCTCCCTCTATGTTGGAGATGTTGTTGTTGTTGTTAGGTGCCGTTGAGTCGGCTCTGACTCATAGCAAACCTATGTACAACAGAACGAAACACTGCCCAGTCCTGCGCCAGCCTCACAATCCTTGCTATATCTGAGCCCATTGTTGCAGCCACTGTGTCAATCCATCTCATTGAGGGCCTTCCCCTTTTTTGTTGACCTTCCACTTTACAAAGCATGATACCCTTCTCCAGGGAATGGTCCCTTCTGACAACATGATCAAAGTAGGTGAGATGAAGTCTCAGCATTCTTGCTTCCAAGGAGCATTCTGGCTGGACTTCATCCAGGACAGATTTGTTAGTTCTTCTGCTAGTCCATGATACTTCCAGTATGCTTTACCAACACCACAACTCAAAAGCATCAACTCTTCTTTGGTCTTCCTTATTCATTGTCCATCTCTCACATATATATATATGAGGTGATTGAAAACACCATGGCTTGGGTTAGGTGCATCTTAGTCTTTAAAGACACATCTTTGTTCTTCAGCACTTTAAAGAGGTCTTTTGCAGCAGACTCGTGCAAGCCGTCTGATGTCTTAACTTCTGCTCCATTGGTGTTGATTGTGGAACCAAGTAATATGAAATCTTTGACAACTTCGATCTTTTTCTCCATTTATCATGATATTGCTTATTGATCCAGTTGTGAAAACTTTTGTTTTCCTTATGTTGAGGTGTAATCCATACTGCAGACTATTAGTCTTTAATCTTCATCAGTAATGCTTCAAGTCATTTTCATAAATAATCAGTACTTTAGGTGGTCATAGGATCTATCACCCAAATCAGGGCACTTTTGAGAGTGAAAGAGAGCAATATTAAATATATAGGGGTAATAGCCATAAAAAAGAACTATCTCAGGCAAAGAAAGATGTATCTGGTCACTCTACCTATACTACCTAGTGGTGTGGAGAGATATGCCATTTTGTAGTCTTTCTGTTCCTCATATTCCCCTTTATCTGCACAGCAGTTTCAGTTTACAAAAAAAAAAAATGCCCACTTTATGGTCTTATGGATCCTCAGGCAGCCTTGAGGCAGGAACTATTTTTTTCTTCAAAGTGGAACAGGCCAGAACCTCCTACCCCACTATGGGGCCTGTTTTAGCATCATACATTGTTAGAGTTTTATAGGAATTGATTTTGTACCCTCAGATTAACTGTGGAAGCTTGGATTATAGCACATTTCTTCTTTGCCCTTAACCTGTCCTTTACCTAAAATTGAGGGAATGATAGTAGCCATAGAAAGTGGAAACCATTAGGCCATGGGAAAATGTTAATTAATGCAATCATTCAAGAGATAATATGAAGAATGTTATGTGGATGGTAGGAATTCATGTGATTTTTAATTTTTTCCTTACTTTTCTATATTTTTAAATTAGCATGTACTAGTTTTATAATTTTACAAAGTGTTATTTTCAATTATTTGATCTTTTTAAAGAAAGAAACTACTAAGAATCTTCAGTGAAGAGTAAACCTTAGTAGATAAAAACATAGACTTTTGAGCCAGACCTGGTTCCTAATTCACTCTGTGACTTTGAGCAAGTCACATATGCCTCAGTTTCCTAATTGTTAAAATGGAGATGTCACCACCCCCCTTGCAAGGCTGTTAAGAAGGTTCCACAAGATTCAACTAACAAGAATTCCAAGTAAAGGCCTGGTTTTTGGCACACTCTCAGTAAATATTCATTCCCTTCGTGGGGGTGTTACTGATGAAGCTTCCCAAGGCTTCTGACCTGCCTTGCCTGCCTCCTCTGCTCACAGCTCCTAAACTCTTTTGGGGGAAGCCTGTGACAGCTGTGGCCTTCAGTATGCTGGCGGGGCTATCCAGAGGCACAGGACCCCTAATGCAGGGAGGCAGTCCTGTCAGAATCAGTGGGGGTTATTCATCCTACCTTCAGGGCTTCTGACAGGATGTTTTGATAAAATAAATCTATTTTAAGTAACTGTAATGAAATACTAACCAGTTTTTGAAGGGCTTTTAAGATGTTTCTAAGAAGTTTCAGATCAAAGCCCTGAGAAGGCAGACTTCGTGTATTAAATATTTAGTAGTGATTCAGTCACTTGAGGATTCAGGCATTTTGACATTGCAAGAGGGAGAAAGTACATTCCAGCTGGGGCCACATTCATGTTATATTATAGACACAAGCAATGGGAATCTGTACCAAGAGGCCTGTCCTCTGACTCCTGTTGGCTGGCAGGTTGAAGGGGGTGACCTCGAAGGCCATCCACCTACGGGTTTGGGATCTAATAGAATTATTCATGCCCTATAGTGGTTGGGTAAGCAGGGCCCTCAGTGAACCCTGACAGTAGGAATCTGCCTTCCCAGTGCCACCACCAGTCTCAGCGCCTGTCGCTCTGCAAACTGCCACTTGTAGTCTGCCAAGTGCCTGATGCCTGCAACGTGCTTTGCAGTCCATATAGAAGACACTGTCCTCAAAACCACTTATGGACTCACAGAGTCCTGTAAGGTTAAGCTCAGTGTGAGGAAGAGACTTGCAAAAGGCCACACTGCAAGTTAGTGGCATGGCTGGGGCTGGCGTCAAGTGTTCCTGCCTGACAGTTCCAAGGTTTCTCCAATGCTTTATACCGTCCCTTCAATGAATTGACCTGCAGGTTAGGATATGAGGATAAGAAGTAGCCTAGGATGGAATGTAAGGTAGTGGTCCTTGCTCTATCTCAGGTCATAGTCACCTTTGGAAATCTGGTAGAAGCCACAAACCTTCTCCCAGAAAAATGTATCCATGTACATACATACACCACACCTGTCATCTAGTGTTAGGAGATTCGAGGATCCCTTCAAACCCATCCTTTAACTTCAGGTTACAAACTTTTGATTTAAGGTAATAATAGAACTAGTCAGCCCAGAGCCTATAACTTTGAATTTCTTAGATGATAACAGTAGTTATGACACAGAAGAACCATTAAGGGTTATGGTGTTAGATAAACCTGGGTTACATCAGTACTCAGGAGCAATGTAATGTTAAAATATTACATAATCTCTCTGGTACTTGTTTTCCATTTTTAAAGTAGAATACTATTATCTCATGGAGTTAAGGAGAGTTTAAATGGTATAATGCATGTCAATTACTTAGAGAATCTAAAATGCATTGTGTTCAACAGATGAAATGTTCTACCCACCTACACCTTCTTTCTCTGCCTCTAGGAAAACCCTGATGGGTCCCTCAAGCATCCAGTCATATATTCTGGCCTTCTAACTTCTAACTATAGACTCCATGAGGGCAGAAACCATGTCTATTTTGTTCATTATTGCCATCTCTGAGTATGGTGTCTGGTATATTTTAAGTGCTCAATATATAGAAAGTGAATACTTTGAAAGAAAAAATCAATGACCCAGATCAATACATAGCTTCCAAGAGGGAGTGGGCACAGCAAATAAAGCACAAATCCTAGGAAAGCTGCAAATGATGCTCTTAACAACAAAACAAGATGGCCACAGGCCACAGATGATTTAGCATTCAGAAAAAAATAATGAATTAGGAACTAGGAATTCTTAGAAGATAATGTAGAGGAAGCTCTGTCTTTTTAGCTCTGCTTATTCTTTAATTCTCCCCCAACAATATCATGTTGTTGTTGTTGTTGTTGTTATGTGCCGTCAAGTTGGCCCCGACTCATAGTGACCCCTCCTTGGATTTCTGAGGCAGTATCACTACGGAAGTAGGATTGCCCAACCTTCCTTCCGAGGAGTGGCTGGTGGGTTTGAACCACCAGCCTTCTGGTTAGCAGTCAAGTGCTTTAGCCACTATGCTACTAGAGTTCCCAACAATATCATAGGCCTCCTCTTTTCCCATATAGAAAGCTGAGAAGTGGAGTTATAACAAAACCAGACCAGGAAAGCAAAAATGTAGGAAGAAGAAGAGACCAGGTAGAACAGTGGGAAGAGGCAAAATTTCTAAGTTCCTTCTTCATCCTGTGCTAAAGGGGCAGGGTGGTGGCATCTTCTCACCTTCTCTAACTACATAAGAGGAAGACAGAATCACCATCAGCAGCCCAAGGCTTCTTCTTATGAAGCCAGACATGCCACCACCCTCCAGCCCTCTTACTAACCTTGACACCAACTCTTCCTCCCACAGCACCCACCATCTCTCTGTTGGGTTTGATAATTCATTGCAGTGGCCACACAGAACTCACAGATTATGGGGTTTATAAGGGAAGCAACAGGCTACAATTCAAGTTCAGGAACACACTCAATCTTTCTCAGCCAGCCATGTCACTCAGCAGTCAGCTGTCTTTCTCAGCAGCTGGCCATCTCACACAGTCTGTCTCACAGTAGTGAGTCTCTCTCTCAGCTGTGTTTCTCACATCTCTCTCTCAGCAGCATGTCTCTTTCAGCAGCACATTTCTCTCATAAAGACCCACTCTGCTTCTAGGAGGGCTCATTTTGAACCTGGCAGAGTGACAAAACTAACCAATACCAACATCAAAATTCTGCACACCTGTGAGAGAGCGAACTTCCCAGAAGATTGTTTTGTGCTGCTCCAACAGAAATACACCAGGTGGATAACTTTAACAATCAGGTACTCAGTTGCTCATAGCAAAGTGGGGGCTACCAAGACTAAGGCTAGAAAAGCCATACCATGTAATTTACTACACTGCACTCTGCTTCAATTCTGACCTTGCAAGCACTATTCCCTCCATCTGGTTAATTGTCTGTGCTCAGTTCCTGAACCAGTTCTCACAAGCAGGATATACAGCAGCAGCCTTAGTTTCTTCTACAGATGGGATGCTGTTGCCTGAAATAAGCCCCAAGAGAATCAGAGTTCAGCACCATACCTTTTTTGGAATACAAGGCCAATTCCAACCGAAACCTGGCAAGTCATACTCAGATTCTGGCTATTTCTTCTACTAAAGTATACAGCATGCTTCCAGGCCCCCAAAGTAGGGCCAACTGAGGAAAGGAGACACACTAAGTTGCCACCCATTTGACTTCCAATATCAACTATTGCTTGGAAGTTCTGGACATGACTGAATCCCCTTAGACATATATGTGAGTTTGTCAGGAATAAAGAAGATGAGCCAGAAATTGTGAAGAGAAAGCTCAGTAACCAAAAGGAGGAAAGTATAGAAGCCATCTGAAAAGCTCCCAGTGGCAAAAGTTTGAACTGTATGAGCAACAAAATAAAAAGTGTGGTAGTTGTTGTTGTTATGTGCCGCCAAGTCAGACTCGACTCATAGTGACCCCTCCTTGGGTTTTCGAGGCAGTATCACTATGGAAGTAGATTGCCCAACCTTCCTTCCAAGGAGTGGCTGGTGGGTTTGAACCACCAGCCTTCTGGTTAGCAGTCAAGTGCCTTAGGCAGTATAAACAAAAGATAAAATATCCATGATTCCGTACTGACTAAACAAATGGGGTGGAGATAGAGAAATCTCCTATGGAGGGGATGAAACATAACTCTCTATTCCTTAAATGTGAGAGGTGAAGAATGTTTTCCTTTCAAAGAAAAATGTATAGAGTGGGGATGTGAGGGGGTTACTTTATAATGGTGAAATTTGACAAACACTACCTCAGCCAAGTGATCAAAGTTAACACCATCAGTGATAAATTACGTTGACATCATTGATGTACTGTGCTGAAAAATGGCACTTTGATTCTATGGTCTTCCTTCCAAAACCCATAACCCTAACTTAATCATGAGGAAAACATCAGCAAATCCCAATTGAAGGATATTTTACAAAACACTTGTGCAGTATTCCTCAAAATTGTCAAGGTCATCAAAAAGTCTAAGAGGAAAGTCTGAGAAATTATCATGGTCTAGAGGAGCCTAAGGAGACATGATGTCTAAATGTAATACAGTATTCTAGATGGGATCGTAGAATTGAAAAAGGAAATTAGGTAAAAACTAAAGAATATGAATAAAGTATGGAGTTTAGTTAATAATAGTATTAATAATAATTGGTTCATTACTTGTAACAAATGTACAATACTAACATGTTAATAATAGGGGAACGTCAGTGTAGGGTATATGGGAACTCGCTATGCTATCTTTGAAATGTTTCCATAAATCTAAAACTAGATTAAATAATACACACACACACACACACACACATAGTTAATAAGGATACCCTAGCATCACCTCCTGGCCCCTTCTCTGTGTACTTATTGGACCTTTACCCATGTACCTTCAAAATGATGCCAATGACTCTTTTACTGGCTCAGCCAGAAGGAAAATAACTAGTATGAACTCTTCCAGGTTTGACTATGCTGCTATGGGAGGAAGTAAGTACTCTGTGGTTGAAAGAGCATCTGTAGAACCTGTACACCTACTCACTGGGATGTTGTCAGAAGGATTTTCTCTTGGATAAGAGACTGGTTATATGTCATATGAGAGCAAATTCTGTCCTGATTAGACCTCCAGGAGTTTCAGAATAGCATGAACTTCGGGGACAATCATGCAATCATCCCTGCACACTTTGACATAGATGTAAGAAGTCCGGTCTCAAGGAAGGTCATTTCTCCTCTGAAACTAGCCTGACCCACAGCCATCAAAAGTGGGAAGCTGAACTGGCATTTATTTCTCTGGCCAATGTAACTAATGTAGACATTCCAACTGAATAATTCATCCTCCTAAAAATAAATAAACCAGAGCCAAGACTGTCACATATGGTTGTCTACCTTGATCAAGGCAACTAGGTAATGACCATATTTCACTCCCTTCTCTAGTAAACACTGCTTTTTAGGCACTCCTTACTAAGTGACAAAAAAATAGACAAAGTTTTAAAGACAACAAAAACAAACATTTTGCTTTTGTGCAGTTTCTCAGAAACTTAATGTGCTGGTAAATTATAATTACCAATTGAGAACCTAATGTATGGCAGCCAATATGTTAACTGCTTTATAGATAGACAGTATGTTTTTAAGTCACAGGCTTGAGCCAAATGGCTTAGATTCAGATCCTAAATCCCTACCACCACTTACTAGCTGTGGATTTTAGGTAACTTACTTAATCTCTCTTTGCTTCACTTTCCTAATCAATAAAATGCACAGAGTAACAAAACATGGCTCAAAAAGTTGTGAAAAACATGTAATACACACTAGGAGGTTAGCTAGCATGTGTAACACATATTGTTGTTGTTGTTGTTAAGTGCCGTCGAGTCGTTTCCGACTCATAGCGACCCCATGCACAGCAGAACGAAACACTGCCCGA
>NW_006921756.1:6321153-6324076 GCF_000298275.1 Orycteropus afer afer
TTCCTTCTGAGGAGTGGCTGGTGGATTTGAACCGCCAGCCTTCTGGTTAGCAGTCAAGTGCTTTAGCCACTATGCTACCAGAGCTCCCTGGGAGTCCAATAACTGTTAGTGTCAGTTATTTACATGACTCCTGACAAATAAAGTGAAAAGTAAAGATTCTTTTTCCAAATGTGCAAGTGAAGAAACTGAGGCTGAATTATGTGAAATGATCTGTTAATTTAGTGATGAACCTAGGATTCAAACTCTAGTCTTTCTAAATCCAATTATCTCTGTCTTCTCTGTCCATTTGAAAGAGTGGCATGGTTGTTATTGTTGTGACTGTTGTCACACCATCATCTTCATTTAAAGCATTAGTAGCAATATCTTCTCACATGGCCATAGAACTTTAGAGTCTTCAAGGATATTTTAGATACATTATCATAATTCACCAAGCTTCAGGCTTAAAAGTGATGCATAGAACCTCAGGCACACTTTATCCCAGGGCAGGAGCCATCTCTGTGGCACCTTTGATAGGTGATCATCTATCTAAGTTGGACCTCATGAGTTCTAACAGAACAAAGCTATAAAGGATCATTCCTGGTTAGAGCAGGGTTTTGCAGAGCAGAGCTGACACCTAATCATATGGAGGCACCAGTGTCGAGGGAGGATGTCAGTGATGGAAACCCACTTATCTTTCTTCCTGAAAACATTTCCATACATTCAGGCCCACAAATTGCACAGAGGGAGATTTCTAAAAGAGGTCTTCCCAGACTTAAGGAAAGATGGGCCTGTGGGAAGAACAGATAGCGAACTTCACCCACTTAGAGATAACTGAGGGAAAACACAAGTAGGAACTAAGACTAACAGTACTTGAAGAGTTCTTTCAACTTTGCTTGTACCTTCATCTGCTACTTTGCTTTCCCAGATCACACCTGCAGAGTATAACAGAAAGTCCTAAAATATTCTATGGCCTTGTTTTTTGAGGGTAAAGATATGGTGAAGGAAGCTAGGAAGACGGGTCTCTTCAACTAGGCTAAAGGCAGGAAGCTCAGGAGAGTATGGGTTGGGGCAGAGTCACAGAAGAGATGGAGACAGGCTGGGGTCTGAAGGCAAACTAGAGAGAAGACAAAATAGAGCCCAAAGCCAAACTTTCCCTGAGGAAAAAACAAAAAAACTGAAGACTCAGGGGGACAAAATCTGTCTTCCTTCCATCGGGAGGGTTCCCAGTGCTTCCTGGATCTTATTAGTTCTTCATAACAACCACAGAGTTAGTCAGTGAAAGAAGTAATGAAGAATAGAGAGTACACACACACTCACACACACACACACAATTTAATCTTTATTGTGATTTGGGTGAAACTTTACTAAGGAAATTCACTTTCCATACAGCAGCTCACATATACTCTCTCTCATGACATTGATTGCAATCTCCCACAATGCAACAGGTCCCCTACAACTTCCTTCCCATAGTTACCTCTTCCCTGTGTCCTTCCCTCCCCTGCACTCTTGCCCCCTGAGCTGTCTCCCTGTGGATACACACTCTTCTATTCTCCCATGTTTGAGCTCTCCAAGGAGTGTATCTACCTAATATAAATATTCAGCTCATATGCCTGTCTATTGTTTGGCTGGAAGCCATAGGAGTGGGCTTAATTCCAGATAGGAAGGGAAGCTAGGAGCCATAGTCTCAGGGGTTCCACCAGGCTCTATCAGACCAGCAAACCTGGTCCTTTTTTTTTTTTTTTTTAAAAAAAAGGATTTTCAGTTTTATTCTACATTGTTTTCCCACTCTGTGCAGGATCTCCTACATAGATCCCCCTCCAAGTGGTTGACAGTGGTAGCCAGGCACCATCTAGTTTTTCTGGTCTCATAGTCATATAGGCTGAGGATCGCATGGTGCACCAGTCACTTGGACTGTTTCCAAGCATCTCTGGTTTTCCTCATTCTTCTTTGTTCTTGATGAGGAGAGGCCGATCATTGCATCTAGATGGCCACTTGCAAACTTTTAAAATCCCAGTTGCTACCTGCCAAAGTAGGATGTGGAACAATGTTTCTGTGAAGTATGTTATGCCAATTGAGCTTGATGTGACTATGGTCCCGAGCCTACAGGTCCAACTACTTGCTCCCTCTGGGTAGCTGGCTGTGGCCAAGAAGTGACTACAAACTTGTTCCTTGTCTGCTCTACTATATACGGGGAATTCTTACAGAATATACAAATATACTTGTAGAAAAATTGTCTGCCAAACCTATACATGGTCATAGGAACACTCCCCACTACATGTTGTTGTTGTTGTTAGGTGCTGTCGAGTCATTTCTGACTCATAGCGACCCCATGCACAGCAGAACAAAACACCTCCAGATCCCACGCCAGTTCCATGATCCTTGCTATACTTGAGCCCATTGTCGCAGCCACTGTGTCAATCCATCTTGTCAAAGGCCTTCCCCTCTTTCGTCGACCCTCCACCTTACCAAGCATGACTTCCTTCTCCAGGGAATCGTTCCCTCTGATAACATGACCAAAGTAGGTGAGACAAAGTCTGGCCATCCTCGCTTCCAAGGAGCATCTCGGCTCCACTTCCTCCAGGACAGATCTGTTAGTTCTTTTGGCAGTCCATGTTACCTTCAACATTCTTCACCAGCACCACAACTCAAAAGCATAAACTCTTCTTTGATCTTCCATATTCATTGTCCAGCTTTCACATGCATATGAAGTGATTGGAAATATCATAGCCTGTGTCAAGCACACCTTAGTCCTCAAGGAGACACCCTTGCTCCTCAGCATTTGAAAGAGCTCCTTTGCAGCCAACCTACCCAGTGCTACATGTTGTCTAATGTCCTGACTGCTGCTTCCATTGGTGTCGAATGTAGAACCAAGCAACGTGAATTCTTTGACAACCTCAATCTTTTCTCCATTTATTGTGATGCTGCTTATTGGTCCAGTTGTGAG
>NW_006921756.1:6326174-6361327 GCF_000298275.1 Orycteropus afer afer
ACACAATATTTGTCCTTCTGTGACTGACTTATTTCACTCAACATAATGTCTTCCAAGTTCATCCACGTTATGTGGTGTTTTGCAGATTCTACGTTATTCTTTAGGGTTGCAGAATATTCCATTGTGTGTATGTACCATAGTTTGCTTATCCATTCTTTTGTTGTTGGGCACCTAGATTGTTTCCATCTTTTTGTTATTGTAAATAGTGCTGCAATGAACATAGCTGTGCGTATATATCTGTTCTTGTCTTGGCTCTTATTTCTTCAGGATATATGGCTAGTAATGAAATGGCAGGGTCAAATGGTATTTCTAATTCCAACTTTTTAAGGAAGCACCATGAGAGTATATAATTTTAAGTCAGACAGACCTGTGTTCAAATCCTGATTCTATCATTTATTAGCTATCTGAGCTCAATCAAGGTTACCTAACATGAGCTTTGGTTTTTCTTCTGTATAAGGGAATGATCATACAAACCTATTGTTAGTTATGGAGATGAAATGAGCACAAGCAGAGCCTGGCACATTGTTTATGGGGAGACAATGGTAGATAATATGACGAAAATGGTTCCCCTTTGTCAAAATGCAAAGAACATGAGACTCCCCATCAGGAAACCTAAGTTGCACTCCTAAGGTCTACAGACCTCTTCTCTCCTTAGGCCTTGACTTCCTTAGCTGGGAAACAATGATATTAGGAGACTAATCTTTTGGGGTTTTTCTAAGTCTACATTTCCATGACTTTAGCTATCTGTAATGGATGCATCAAGGACAGGAGAAAAAGATGAAAATTCCCTGCCATCTGTATTATTCTCTCTCTGTAAAATGGCAGTTTAGACAAATAATATCAAGATTGGGAAATACTCTGCTGACCTAGTTAGACAAACTTAGGAAACTTTTAAATATGTATGAATGCTATTGAATGAAAAAGAAGAGGCTGATTCAAATGGCTGCAGTGCATAGTAATATCTTATTATCCACTTTAATGTAGAAAAGATGCTGGGAACTAGTTTTCCTATAAAATACAATTTGGACAAGAGAGTGCCTCTATTCCCTTCTCAGCAAATGATTGTCTTTTTAATGTCAAGCTATGATAAATAAGCCAGAGAAACTAAATGATGTTGGGGATGAAGTTAAGTAATTTAGAAAAAGGAGACTAGCATTTATGAATGTAATCAGATAAAGGATACTATCCAGAAAACAGGGTAGGATTTCAATGTTCCCTTTTCTGTAAATGGTATCTCTTTGGAAAAGTAAACAAGGAATCTGAAAATTTATAGCAACTTATCCTTTTAAGAGAGGTATGAATTAATGTATCTGTTCAATAGGCACTTCTTGATAACCTACTATGTGCCCACCAATTGTGTAGCCACAAAGAAGAGTGAAATCCAGACCTTCCTCTTGAAGAACTAACTCTCTGGTTAGTGAGGGACCATATCCAGGACCTGCTATAATCATAGCTTTAGCTAGAAATAATGAGGGGCTGGTGTTCTTGTCTTAATACATTTTAGAATCTTTCTTTCATCCTCTCTACCTCCCTCCTTAATTCCTATTGATATGTGGATTTACCCTTCTTGGCAAAGTAAGTCAGTGATGTTAGAACCATTAATTTATTTAAGATGTATTCCAATGCCACTCTGAAAAGGAGAGGCTAATAAGGTGCATATTACCACTCACTTATTTATACATTTGTGGAGTACCTACTGTGTACCAGTTACATGCCAGGCTCTTTACTAGTTACTTATTTGATTTTTCTACCAACCATGTAGAATTATTATGAACAATTACAAATTAGCCAACTGAGGATCAAAGAGATTAATTAACTTGTCTAAGGACACAGAATGAAAACCAGTGGAAGAAGAATTAAAAATCAAGTCCTTCACAAATAAAAGGCCTTGAGCTTTCTGTTAAGCCACATGTGCAGACTTAATGACAGAAGCATCATGAAAGGGTTACATCATTGGACTAAAGAATCTATGTTGGCCATAGACCTGAGTTAAGGGGAGGAAGGGTCGTGCTACTTACTGGTCAACCTTACTTTTTACTTAGGAAGAGATACGGGCTTCGGGCCAGCTTAGGAATAGCAAGGTATCCTGGTGGTGTGTTCTGCCTGGAAGACTGGTGGCTGTGTAAAATCATGGTAGGCTTGAGGCCACCGAGGCCAAGACTGGTGCCAGTACCTAATGGGACAGACTCAGTTTGTGTGGGCAGCTTCAACAGTCTGGAGTCAGAGAGGAATTGCAGTGGAGACTATAGATCCAGAAGCTTATTTTGGTTCTGTCACAACCCAGCTGGTGAACTTAGGTGAAGCAGTTGCCCTCTCACAGTTTCAGTTTCCCAAATTGGAACAAGGTGAGTTGGGCCAGATAATAATCCTTTGGGCTTCTTCTAAGTCCAAAATCCCATGATTTTGATTCCAAACATGATATTTGCTAACAAGAGCCACGATAATCATCATTGGTTGATCTCCAACTATATGATATCACTTAAGCATATTAACTCTAATTAAATTCCTGTAAAAATGCTGCAAAGTGGTTTGATTATCTTTGTTTAACATATAAGGAGCCCTGGCCTCCATGAAGTAAAGTAACTTGCCATAGTCATAAAACTTGACACATAAACTTTGTCTAAAGTCACCCAGCTTGTAAATTGCAGACATGAGATGTGAACCCACATCTGTCTGGCTTGTAAAATCCTTCTCTTTTTTTCTTTATGACTTCTTGCTTCCTCGGATTAAAACAGTTGAAGATATCACCTTTCTTTATAGCTTTAATTCAAATGGGTAACATCAGAAGAAACCAAGGTCAGTCTCCCACTTGCCTAAGGAAGAGGCAGTTGGACCCTTCCCTTTAAGATGTAAATGCTAATAACTGAGACCAATTGAGTAACTGGCAAGTTATCAGGAGCTGGACCAAGATGCAGAGTCAACTCAACAGATTAGGAATAGTCAATGCTTAGATGATTCATCTTGATAATAATTGAGTTTACTAACAAGAAAAATTAACAACTACTCATATGTTGTGTACCTGTCTTTATCCCAGTTCCTAGCCTATTTTGCACACAATACATTTTTAAATGGATTAATGTCACTTGTTTAGATATAATTACTATGTCTACCACTTCTAATTTTTTAGTAGTTTTTGCAAAACTTGTACAAATATATGATCTGGCCAGTTCTCACATTTGTGACATCCTCCCTCTCCACTCCAGTCACACTGCTCTTTCTAGAACATGCAGGGATGCTCCTGATTTAGGGCTTTTGAAATTGCTGGAATACTCTTCACAACTTGTTTCCTCGTCTCCTTCAGATCTTTACTCAAAGGTCCCCTTCAAAATGAGGCCTTTTCTAGCTACCTCACTCAAACTTGTAAATCTTATATGCTCCTTCCTTATTTTATTTTCCCATTTATTCTGTTTGTCTTCACTATAAACTAAGCTCCATGAGGAGAAGAATTTTTGTTTTATTCAGTGCACTGTCCCTGGCACATAGGACAATGTCTGGAACATAGTAGCTACTTAATAAATAAGTATTGAGTAAATGAATGACTATCAGGATTACACTAAAAAAACAAACAAACAAACAAACAAACAAAAAAACACCCCACAATAATCCTGTTACCATTTAGTTGATTCCAACTCATGGCTATCCCATGTGTGTCAGAGTAGAACTGTGCTCCATAGAGTTTTCAGTGACTGTAATCTTACAGAAGTAGATTGTCAGGCCTCTATTCTTCAGTGCTAATGGCTAGATTCGAATAGCCAGCCTTTCAATTAGTAGCCAAGTGAAAACTCTTTCTGCCACTCAAGAACCCAGCAGAACTATGAATCAAAAAACCAAACTTACTGTCATTGAGTCAATTCTGACTCAAAGCGACCCTCATTGGTTTTCCAAGGCTACACATCTGTACAGAAACAGATTGCCTCATTTTTCTTCCAGGAAAAGCTCATGGGTTCAAACCACTGATTGTTCGGTTAGCAGCCAAATGTATTAACTACTACACCACCAGAGCTCCTTTCATAGAACTATAAGGGACAGTAAAAAGAATGTTTAATTTGAAGTGAGATGATCTGGATTCTAGTGTGACCTGGAATGATACTAGCATCATTTATACTAGTATCTCACTAAAGCATTACTTAGTTGTTCATATGTAAATTGGGCCTAAGAATCCTAAGCTACTGTACAGCAAAGGGTCATTGTGAGCATCACAAGAGAAATGGATCTTTCACCATTTACCATCATAAAATGTAAGATAAATGCACATTTTGTTAAACAACTTCATTGAGTTATCATTCACATACTATAAAATTCAATCAATTAAAGTGTATAATTCAATAATTTCTAGGATAGTCACAAAACTTTGAAAATCATTATAATTATCTAATTTTACCACATTCTTTAACATCACAAAAACAAACCCTGTGCCCATTAGCAGTCACTTTCTACTCTCCTCCCAACCATCCCCACCCTAGGTATATATTTCTAATTTCTGTTTCTATAGGTTTACATAGGAGCTCTGGTAGCATAGTGCCTAAGGCACTTGACTGCTAACCAGAAGGCTGATGGTTCAAACCCACCAGCCACTCCTCGGAAAGAAGGTTGGGCAATCCTACTTCCGTAGTGATACTGCCTTGGAAACCCAAGGAGGGGTCGCTATGAGTCGGGGCCGACTCGACAGCATATAACAACAACAACAACGACATAGGTTTACATAGTCTAGACATTCCATATGGATGGAATTATACAATTTGTGGTCTTTTGCAACTGGCTTCTTCCACATACCAAAATGTTTTCAAGGTTCACTCATATTATAACAGGTATTAGTACATGTATCAGTAAAGCCAAAGATGCACAAACTGAAGAGTTTTATTAACTTCTGAGGTCTGAAATTGACCAAACATGCAATCAAGATGTGTTTATCATTATTTGTGGCTGCAATATGAAAGTTGGAAACAAAGAAGAATCATCAGTATTTGGGAAATGTAGCTTTGGTAATAGAAATGACACCAGAGATCACATGATGGAATTCTGTATGACTTATTCATACTTGTTTTCAACAACATAAATGATAGCTATACATGCAGACCTCACTAGATGGAATGTACAGGAATCAAATTGACTAGATAGGTGGAAAGAGGTGATGGAAAAGCATAATGTCTTCTGTCCAAAACAAGGCCAGGAACTGAATGTGGAACAGATCATCTATTTCTCATATGCAAGTTCAAATTAAATCTGAAGAAAATTAAAACAGTGACCTTGATTATATCCCACCTGAATTTACAGACCATCTGAAGAATAGATTTGACACATTAAATACAAATGACTGAAGAGTAGATGAGTTGTGGAATGACATCAAGAACATCATACATGAAGAAAGCAAAAAGTCATTAAAAAGATAGGAAAGGAAGAAAAGACAAAAATGGATGCCAGAAGACTCTGAAACTTGCTCTTGAACAAAGAGTAGCTAAAGCAAATAGAAGAAACTATGAAGTAAAAGAAGTGAATAGAAGATTTCAAAAGGCAGCTCAATGTGCAAAGACCTGGAATTAGAAAAACTAAAGGGAAGAACACACTCAGCATTTCTCAAGCTGAAAGAACTGAAGAAAAATTCAAGCCCTAAGTTGCAATATTGATGAATTGTATGGGCAATATATTGAATGATGGAGGAAGCATCAAAAGAAGATGGAAGGTATACACAAAGTCATGGTATCAAAAAGAACTGGTTGATGGTCAACTATTTCAGGAGGTAGGATATGAATAAGAACAAGTGGTATTGAAGGAAGAAGTCCAAGCTGCACTGAAGGAATTGAAGAAAAACAAGGCTCTAGAAATTGATGGAATATCCACTGGATATTTCAACAAATGGATGCAATGCTGGAGGCCATTACTCATTTATGCTAAGAAATTTGGAAGACAGCTACATGGTCAACTGACCAGAAGAGATCCATCTTTGTGCCCATTCCAAAGAAAGGTGATCCAACAGAATGTGGAAATTACCCAACAATATCATTACTATCACACACAAGTAAAATTTTGCTGAAGATATTTAAAAAAAAATGGTTGCAGTAGTAAATTGACAGGGAACTGCTAGAAACTCAAGCTGGATTCAAAAGAGGACATGAAACAAGAGATATTATTGCCAGTGTCAGATGGATCTTGGCTGAAAGGAAAGAATACTGGAAAGATGTTTACCTGTGTTTTACTGACTATGCAAAGGCATCTGACTATGTATATCATAACAATTTATCAATAACATTGTGAAGAATGGAAATTCAGAACACTAGGTCTGGTAGCTTAGTGCCTAAGGCACTTGATCCCTAACTAGACAGCTGGCAGTTCAAACCCACCAGCCACTCCTCAGAAGGAAGGTTGGGCAATCTACTTTCGTAGTGATACTGCCTCAGAAACCCAAGGAGGGGTCGCTATGAGTAGGGACCTGACTCAATGGCACACAACAACAGCAACTATAACAATTGTGCTCATGAGGGGCCTGTACCAAGAGGCTGTCAGTTGAACAGAACAAGGGGTTTTATTCTGCATAGTTTAAAATGAGGAACATTGTGTGTCAGGGTTGTATCCTTTCCCCATATTTATTCCATTATTTGCTAAGCAAATAATCCTAGAGGCTAGGTTATATGAAGCAGAATGTGGCATCAAGTTTGGAGAAGAGTCTTTAACAACCTACAATATACAGATGATACAACCTTGATTGCTGAAAGTGAAGATGACTTGAAGCACTTACTGATGAAGATCAAAGACTACAGTCTTCAGTATGGATTTAACACAACATAAAGCAAACAAAAATCCTCACAGTGGGGCCAATACTCAACATCATAATAAATGGAGAAAAGATTGAAATTGCCAGGGATTTCATTTTACTTGGATCCACAATCAACACCCATGGCAGAAGCAGTCAAGAAATCAGACATCATATTGCACTGGGCAAATGTGCCACAAAAGATCTCTTTAAAGTGTTGGGGAGTAAATATGTCACTTTGAAGACTAAGGTGCACCTAACCCAAGCCATGGTATTTTTAATAGCCTCATATGAATGTGAAAGCTGGACAATGAATAAGAAAGACCGAAGAGAAGGTGATGCCTTTGAACTGTGGTGTGGGTGAAGAATACTGAAAATACCATGGGCTGCCAGAAGAATGAACAAATCTGTCCCGGAAGAAGTACAGCCAGAATGTTCCTTAGAATTGAGAATGGCCAGACTTCGTCTCACCTACATTGATCATGTTGTCAGAGCAGTCCACTCCATGGAGAAGGATATCATGGTTGGTAAATGAGAGGGTCAGCAGAAAAGGGGAAGACCCTCACCAAGATGGGCTGACACAGGGGCTGCAGCAATGGGTTCAAGTATAGCAAGCATTAGAACAGCACAGGACCAGGCAGTGTTTTGTTCTGTTGTGAATGGGCTTGCTATGAATCAGAGCTGACTCTGTGGTACTTAACAACAACATCAGTGCTTCATTCCTTTTCATGGCCAATAGTCCATTGTATGGATATATAACATCTCTTTCATCCATTTATCACTTGATGGGCATTTGATTGTTTTGACTTTTTGGCTATTACGAATAACGCTGTTATAAACATTTGTGTATAAGTTTCTGTGTCTGTATAGTAACTCTATGCTTAATATTTTGAGGACTTGACAATTGTTTTCAAAGCAGCTGCACCATTTTACATTCCCATGAGTAATATGGAAATGTTTTAATTTTTGCACATCCTCCTCAACATTTGCTATTGTATGTATGTCTTTTTTATTATAGCCTCTCTAGTGGATGTGAGGGGAGCTCTGGTGGCATAGCCCCTAAGGCATTTGACTGCTAACCAGAAGGCTGGAGGTTCAAACCCACCAGCCACTCCTTGGAAGGAAGATTGGGTGATCTACTTCCATACTGATACTGCCTCGGAAACCCAAGGTGGGGTCACTATGAGTTGGGATCAACTCAGTTCGCTATGAGTTGGGATCAACTCAACGGCAGTGAGTTTGGTTTTTTTTGGCAGTGGATGTAATGTGGTATATCCTAGTAGGGACAATGTGATATCTCATTCTGTGTGTGTGTATGATTTGGGTGAAACTTTATAGAGAAAATTCATTTTCATACAAAAGTTCATACACATTTTCTATCATGACATTGATTGCAATCCCCATAATATAAGTTCTCTTCCCACTTCCACCTGTGGTTACCCTTTCCCTGTGTCCTTTGTTCTATGCATTCCTGCTCTCTGAGCTATCTCCCTGTGCCAATACTTCCCTTTTTGTCTCTCACGGTAAATGGTTCTAAGGAGTATATCTACCTTGTGTACGCTGACCTTATTAAAAATAAACTGTCTATTGTTTGGCTGGAAGCCACAGGAGTAAGTTTAATTCCAGGCCCAAAGGGTGAGTAGGGGCCATAGTCTTTGGGGTTTCATCAGTCTCTATCAGACCAGTAAGGCTGGTCATTTTTACAATTTTGAGTTTTGTTCCACATTTTTCTCCCACTCTATCCAGGATCTCCTAGAGTGATACCTTTTGAGTGTTTGAGAATAGTAGCTGCACACCATCTAGTCTCATTGTAGTTTTGATTTGCATTTGCTCATGACTAATGATGTTTAAAGAGCCCTGGTGGTGCAATGGTTAAGAGCTTTGCTGTAAACCAAAAGGCTGACAGTTTGATCTCACTTAGAGGCTCCATGGGAGAAAGACCTGGTGATCTGCTTTTGTGGGGACTACAGCCAAGAAAATCCTAAGGGACACTTCTACCATGTCACAGGGGTTGCTATGAATTGGAATCTATTGATGGCACCCAACAGTAACAATGATGCTGAACCTCATCTGCTTACTGGCCATTTGTGCAGCATCTTTGGGGAGATGCCTTATTCAGATATTTTGCACTTTTTAAAATTAGTTTGTCTTTTGATTATTGAGTTGTAGGAGTTTTTTTGTATGTTCTCGATACAAGTCTTTTTGGGATATATGATTTAAAAACATTTCCTCCTATTCTGTAGGTTGTCTTTTTTACTTTCCTGATGGTATCCGTTGCAGCACAAAAGTTTCCTGCGTTGGTAAAGTCCAATTTATCTACTTTGTCTTTTATGGCTTGTACTTTCGGTGTTGTATCTAAGAAACTACTGCCTAATCCAAGGTTCCTGTCTTTTACTTTAGAGTTTTATCACTTTAGCACTTATATATAAATGCATATTTACTGAATAATTTTGCCAAAGAAAAAGATCATGGGGAAGCAGGAAAAGGAGGAAGCAAAGGTAGGCAATGTTCACAGAAAAGAAAGCAGCAGCCACCTCACTGGGAATATGTCTAACTATTGAAGGCTCTGTCAAGCAG
This sequence comes from Orycteropus afer afer, assembly GCF_000298275.1. Lineage (NCBI taxonomy): Eukaryota > Metazoa > Chordata > Mammalia > Tubulidentata > Orycteropodidae > Orycteropus > Orycteropus afer. Next base: position 6,335,500 of record NW_006921756.1, read on the forward strand.
TATCTGCCCCTTGCTGTCCCATTCCCACCCCTCTGGCAACAATCCTCCAGAGATAAGCAGAGATATAGCAGAATGTTACTGCAATATCAGCTTCTTTGCTGGCTATTAGGAATCCCTGCAAAGCTGAATGACCTGTTCTGGGAAGATGTACAGATTCTAGTCAGGGACCATCAGTCACATCTCACTTGGTGTCTCCAATTCTAGATGCCAGGCTGTGGGGGTGACTCATAACTGTTCTTTCCAGGGCCTGTGCTTTGTCCTTCCCATGGACTATGAGCAATATGTCCCATGACATTGTTCCCAAACCATCACTGGCTGACACAGCCACTATAATGAACACAAAGTGAAAATAAGACTAAGGAGTCTGAATCCACTCTGAAGCCAAATTCGTATTTCAAGTTGCTTTAAAATTTCACTTAGATTCAGATATCTCCTTTTATCCAAATAAATACAAAGAAGCCAAAATTTGTAGCCAGTAATTTATTTTTTAACACTGAAACAATCTCCCTGAATGCTACTTTAATAGGATTCTAGGAAAATGTCCAATTAATTTATCAAGTCTTCCAGCAGCAAGGACATTTTTGTTAGAAAATGGATAATAATGATTTGCAACTGATTCTGTTTTCTTTTCTCTAAGTAACTCTAACAAGTCACCCCTCCCCCATGCCCATCTTTCTGAATACTTGATCACCATCTTTGTAATATATTGGTCTTTAAGGGATGGACAAGAGATGATGTCAGAACTGTTTGATGGATGATTTCAATACCTTTCTTCTTTTTCCTCCTTTTTGTATTGATGAATAATAATCTTCTCTAGGCAGAGATGATCCTCAAGGGATCTCTGCCTTCCCTCTTTGGGTCCCAGTGTCTTTAGCTTGATAAAAAGTGGTTTGCAAATGTTGAAGAGTGATCTTCAAATTAAGTCTTGTGGGAAAGACCAGTAAGCAGGGGCTGCTTTGGTATGTGGGGGCAGGGGAGGGGACACTTAAAATAAAGCACATCAATTTCAATGAATTGAGCCTTTCTATTACCAAACTAAGTAATGAACTCAAAGGTGAATTAGGCACAGTTCCTAAGACCAAGAATCCCCCAGTTTAGAAAAAAAGGTTTAATATATGCAACCAAGTGATAAAATAGGACAGGAAGTATCAAGAGTCTAAAGAGTGTAAGAGAAATTGCTGATGGATTTTAGAGGAGAGTTCACTTATAGCTAAGGGAAATCAGGGACAGTTTCTGTAGGAAAGACATTAAACTGGGCCAGATTTCTTTCCCATTCTGTCACTTATTAATGTATTATTCAGTAAACAATCATGGAGCATATCTATGGAATTAATGTTGATGTCTGAATTAGACATAGTCCCTGTACTCATGGAATGCACTGTCAAATAGGGTTACTTTATTTAGGTAGGTGACTAGATAGTCTTTTTTGTGGGTGTGATGTGGGTGAAATTTTACAGAGCAAATTGGTTTCCCATTCAACAATGCATACACACTTTGCTTTGTGACATTGATTGCAATCCCCATAATGTAACAGAACTCCTCCCACTTCCTGCCTGTGTTCACTATTGTTCACTATTTCACTTTATCTTTCTTTCCTATTCCTTCCTGCCTTTTTAGCTTTACCCTGAGCAAATGCTGCCCTTTTGATCTCCTATGGTTGGTTGTATTCTTGGCTCAAGGCAAAGAATACCAGAAAGATGTTTACTTGTGTTTTATTGACTATGCAAAGGCATTTGATTGTGTGGATCATGACAAATTATGGATAACATTGAGAAGAATGGGAATCCCTGAGCACTTGATTGTACTCATGAGGAATCTGTACCTTGACCAGGAGGCTGTCGTTCGAACAGAACAAGGGGACACTACATGGTTTAAAATCAAGAAGGGAGTGCGTCAGGGTTGTATTCTTTCTCCACACTTATTCAATCTATATGCTGAGCAAATAATCCGAGAAGCTGGACTATATGAAGAAAAACGTGGTATCAGTATTGGAGGAAGAATCATTAACAACCTGAGATATGCAGACGATACAACTTTGCTTGCTGAAAGTGAGGATGACTTAAGGCACCTACTGATGAAGGTTGAAGAATACAGTCTGCAGTATGGATTACATCTCAACATAAAGAAAACAAAAATCCTCACAACTGGACCAATGAGCAGCATCACAATCAATGGAGAGAAGATTGAGGTTGTCAAGGAATTCACATTGCTTGGTTCTACAATCGATGCCAACGGAAGCAGCAGTCAGGACATTAGACGTCGTGTAGCATTGGGAAAGTCAACTGCGAAGGAACTGTTTCAAGTGCTGAGGAGCAAGGATATCTCCTTGAGGACTAAGGTGCGCCTGACACAAGCCATGATATTTCCAATCACCTTGTATGCATGTGAGAGCTGGACAATGAATAGGGAAGACCGAAGAAGAGTTGATGCTTTTGAGTTGTGGTGCTGGCGAAGAATGCTGAAAGTACCATGGACTGCTAAAAGAACTAACAGATCTGTCCTGGAGGAAGTGCAGCCAGAATGCTCCTTGGAAGCAAGAATGGCCAGACTTCGTCTCACCTATTTTGGTCATGTTGTAAGAAGGGACCATTCCCTGGAGAAGGATGTCATGCTTGGTAGGGTGGAGGGTCGACGAAAGAGGGGGAGGCCTTCAACGAGATGGATTGATACAGTGGCTGCGATGATGGGCTCGAGTATAGCAGGGATTGTGGGGCTGGTGCGGGATCGGGCAGTGTTTCGTTCTGCTGTGCATGGGGTCGCTATGAGTCGGAAACGACTCGACGGCACTTAACAACAACAACAACATGGTTGGTTGTTCTACTGAGTTCGTACCTCCCTGGTGTTATTGTTCACCTTACAGGTCTGTCTATTGTATGACTGAAAATTGATCCAGGTGGGTGAATTCAGTTGTAGGACTGAAGGGTGTCTGAGGGACATAGTCTTGAGTGTTCAACCAGTGTCTACCAAATCAGTAAGCCTAGTCTTCTTTAATGTTTTTAAGTTTTGTTCCACATTTTTCTCACATTCTATTTGGGATTTCCTACTGCGATCCCTTTCAGAGCAGTCAGTAGTGGTAGCTCAGCACTATCTAGTTCCTTCTGGTCTCAGGGTCATGGAAGCCCTGAATGGACCATTAGTCTTTTGGATTAATTGTATCCTTGCATCTTTGATTTTCTTTCCGCTTCTTTGCACCAGATGGGGATAGATAAATAGTTGTACCTTACATGGTTACTCACAAGCTTTTAAGATCCCAGTCACTACTCACCAAAGTAGAATGTAGAACACTGTCTCTGAGAACTATGTTATGCCAACTGACCCTAGTGTATCATGCCCCCACCCCCAGGACCTAACCCCAGATTATGGTCTGAGCCTCTAGCCCATTGACATTCCCTCAAGATGTTTGGTTATGGCCAAGGAGTTTTCATAACTTTGCCCCCTATATGCTGTACTATATTCATGGGTATATTTGCAGCACAAATAAATACATATGTAGAACTATGCCCTGTATTCTATTTTTGTTATGAGTTTCAATGGGGCAGTATTTTTACTTTCTTTCTGGTTTTTTTTTTTTTTTAAATTGTGTTTTGGATGCAAATTTACAGAGCAAATTTGTTTTACATTCAACAGTTCATGCACATTTGATTTCATCGCCTTGATTACCATCCCCAGTCATAAAAGAAACTCTCTTCCCCTCTCCTCCCTGTAACTACTCCCTCCCTGTGCCCTTCTATGCATTCCTGTCTGTCCATCTTTCCCTCCAAGTGAATGCTGCGCCTCTGATGTCTCATGGCTGGTTGATCTAAGGGATGCATCTCCCGAAGGTAGGTGGGTGCATCAACCTGGGGTAGGTGTTCTGTATGTAGGTCTTTGTACTATTGGACTGAGAGCCAATCCATGGAAGTGAGTCCATTTCTAGGCCCAAAGGATAACCCAGGACCACAGTCTCAGGGGTTCCACCAGTCTCTATCCAACCAGTAATTCTGGTCATTTTTGTGGTTTTGAATTTTGTTCCACATTTTTTCTCCCACTCTATCCAGGATCTCCAATTTTGATCCTTTTCTGAGTGGGTGGCATTGGTAGCCAAGCCAGGTACCATCTAGTTATTCTGGTCTAGAAGTCATGAAGGCTGAAGACCTCATGGTCCATCATATCTTTGGGCTAATTGTTTCCAGATGACTTTGATTTTCTTCACTCTTCTTTGCTCCAGATGAGAGAAGACCAATAGTTGCATCTTAGATGGCTGCTCAAAAGCTTTTAAGACCCCAGTTGCTACTCACCAAAGGAGGATGTAGAATAAGGTTTTTATGTACTATGTTGTTCCAATTGAACACAATGTCCCCTGAGACTATGGTCCCAAGCCTGCAGGCTTGGTGATTCTCTCTCTCAAGGTGTTTGGTTGTCTCTGAGAAGCTGCTCCAACCCTGCGATAAGGACTTTTTCTTAAGGTTCCTGGGTGGTGCCAATGGTTTGTGGTTAGCTACTAAACCAAAAGGAGCTCTGGTAGCATAGTGCCTAAGGCACTTGCCTGCTAACCAGACGGCTGGCGGTTCAAACCCACCAGCCACTCCTCGGAAGGAAGGTTGGGCAATCCTACTTCCGTAGTGATACTGCCTCGGAAACCCAAGGAGGGGTCGCTATGAGTCGGGGCTGACTCGACGGCAAACAACAACAACAACAACTAAACCAAAGATGGGAAGTTCAAACCCACCCAACAACACCATAGAAGAAAGGTCTACTTCCGTATAGATTACATCCAAGAAAGCCCTATGAAGTAGTTCTACTCTGTAACACATGGGGTCAGCATGAGTTAGTGGTTGACTCAATGGCAATTAACAACAACATATCAAACAGTAGTTCAACTACTGGTTCTGGGGGAGAGGGGAGTAAACGGGGTTAGAAAAATTAATGTATTCTAATAAAATTGATTAGGTTTCATTGTGTTTGTAATGAAGGACCAACAGAGGACTTATGTAAAGAGAGTAAATAGAATAATCTGTGTTTTAAAAGTCAACTAGCAACAGATACTGTCTTTAAGAATGGTGGTATAAGGAGTGTCACAGAACCTCTCCCCTCTCTTGAACAATCATTTAGCTGTTGAAAATTACACACACACACACACACACACACACTGGTGGCATAGTGTCTAAGGCACTTGACTGCTAACAAGAAGGCTGGCAGTTCAAACCCACTAGCCACTCCTTGGGAGGAAGGTCGGGCAATCTACTTCTGTAGTGATACTGTATTAGAAACCCAAGGAGGGGTCACTATGAGTCGGGTCTGACTCAATGGCACATAAGAACAACAACAAATATGTGAGAGTGTATGAGTGTGTGTGTAAATTGTTCTCAGCACATACAGCAAATAGAGAAACATATATTCAAGAAAACCTACTAAATCTTGGGAGGGAAAATGTGGAACAAAATTAAAAAAACACAAAAATGACCAGAATTACTGGTTGGAAAGAGACTGATGGAACTCCCAAGACTATGGCCCTGGGCTACCCTTCGAGCCTAGAAATGGACTCACTTACATGGATTGGCTCTCAGGCCAACAGTAGAAAGACCTACATACAGAACACCTACCACAGGTTGATGCAGCCACCTACTCTAGGGAGATGCACCCCTTGGATCAAGCAGCCGTGAGACACCAGAGGGGTAACATTCACATAGTGGGAAGGCTGGACAGACAGGAATACATGATGAGAGCAGCACAAGGAGGGGGTGGTCATGGGGAGGAGAGTTTTTTACAGTTGGGGATGGTAATCAGGGCCATGAAACCAGATGTGCATGAAATGTTGAATGTAAAACAAGTTTGCTATGTAAATTTACACCGAAAGCGCACACACACATGCACACACATACACAATCTACTAAATCTTGGTAGAACTCTGAAAGTCTGCAGTCTGTGGCATATGAGCCATAATCTACAAAAATCTTAGACCAAAACATAGGAGTAAATCTTCAGGACATTGGGTTAGGCAATTGTTCTTAGACACAACACCAAAAGCGCAAGCAATAAAGAAAAAACAATAGATAAATTAGACAATTAGACTTCATAAAAATTAAAAATATTTGTGCCTCAAATGATACCATCAAGAATATGAAAGACAACCTGAAGAATGGAAGAAAATATCTGCAAATCACATATATCTAATAAGGGACGTGTATCCAGAATATTTAAAGAATTCCTCAAGACCAGGCAACATTTTGTTCTTTTGTACATAAGGTTGCTATGAGGTGAAAATGACTTAATGGCACCTAAGAAGAAGAACAACAACAAGTCAATAATAAAAACAAACTCAATTTGAGAATACACAAAGGAGCTGAATAAACATTTCTTCAAAGTCAATATACAAATGACCAATTAGCACAGAAAATGATGCTCAAGATAATTACTCATCAGGGGAATAAAAGACCCTCTGGCAGTGATATAGAGGTTAAACTGATGGGGAGAGACTAGATGCAAAGCCTCAATTCCTTCAATAAACACCTAAATGCCTGACATACTAGAGCAGTGAATTGATGGAACAGTGAATAAGACAGACATTGTCTTGTTGTCTTCATGGAGCTAAAATTCTTTGGAGGAAGAGAAACATTAAGTGAGTATCCAGAAGTGATAAGTGTTTCATAGGAGAAATAGTGTTGACTACAAAAGCATGTAACTGGGGTTCTTGAACTAGTCTGGGGAAAAAGGTATCAGGGAAGGATCCCATGAGGAAGTGATGTTTAAACTGGATTTAGAAAGCAGAATATAAATTATTTAGGCAAAGGGCTATAGAGAAAAAAATTTCAAGCAGAAGTGTCAGAGTGTATGCAAGTCCTAGGATGGGGAAAAATCCATGGCTCATAGAAGGAATTGTGAGAAGGCAAGTGTAGGCAGAGAAGAGATAATGCGGGGAGTGGGCTATGGAAGGCTGAAGACCTAGGCAGAGGGTAGATTATGTAGGATCTTACAGACCATGTAAAGAATTTATTTTATCTTTAACTACTGAAAGGCCAGAGTGTTCAATTGATCATTTTATGGACACCAAAATCACTGTAAATGGTGGCAGTGGCAGAATGGAGGATAATAAATCCACTACAATTGAGAGGAATGTTCAAGAAGTCAGAAGACAGCAACAAGGAGTGCCTGAGGGTTGTATTTTGATTGATGCAATGAAGTTCAAAAGAGCAAGGACAGTTAATACAAAACTCAGGGGAAAAAATGAACCAGAAATAGCAATTGGTTAATAAGAAGGATGCCAACTTCCAACCTCACTGAAGAAGTGGTCAGTGAAGGAGTTACTCTGTCTCTTGATCAGGCACTACTGGGTAAATGAAGAAGTGAGGGTTAAGTGATGGTTGGGAAGATGACAGAGATTTCCTGGTAGCTAAGGTATCTGTGTGAGCAGGGCAGCAAGTTGAAACTCAACAAAGTATGTGTAAGGGCTTACAATTAAACTTTAAAAATGTACTGCAGGCTAACATTGTATCCTGGGTTCGATCACAGAACAGACAAAGGACATGAGTGGAGAAAAGTGGTGAAATATGAATAAAGTCTGGAATGTAAATAATAGTAATACATTAATACTAATTTCTTAGTTTTGATAAATTCACCATGGTAGATAAGATGTCAACATTGGAGGAAATTAGGAAAAGGTTTAAGGGAACTCTTTATGCTAACTTTCAACTTTTTTATAAATCTAAAATTATTCCAAAATAAAAAGCTTTTTTTTTTCTTCTTTTTAAAGAATATTAGAGAAATAAAAATGACTTTATTTAAAGAACAACAAAAGTCTATTGTAGGGATAGGAGGCCAGTCTGGCTGCCTATAGAAGCTAATGCAAAATTTGGCTACATTTCCAGAGATCTAGCATCCAGAGTAAAATAATTGATAGTCTCATTCTGCTATGGGATGCTTGGATTAACTATAGAGTTTAACATCAGTTTTGACATTTTAAGAAGAAAATTAACAATCTTGATCCTGTCCAGATAAGAACAATAAAGACTATAAGAAATTTAGAAACTGGAATATGAAGAAAAGTAGAAGGATCGAGGTAGGAGGAATGAATTAGCTTGGAGAAGAGAAGACTGATGAGGTGGGTATGGTCATGGTTTTCATATCTCTGCAGACCTGTCCAGGGGCTAAAGGAGTAGGTACACATAAAGTGAGCCAGAGTGGAGCAAGAATCAAAGAGAGGAAGTTACAGGGAAGCACTTCCTTCAGTGGACAGTAGGATTTTCTTGTCATTGGAATGGGGCCCAGGCTGCCTCAAGAGGTGTGTGAGCAGAGGCTGACAGTCACATTTCTGGAATGTTTACAGAAGATGCTGTTCTATACAGCTTAGGGCCTTGCCCATTAGAGATAGTTTTCTGTTTGCAAAACTTGAACGTGACCCTTACAGACCTTACAAACTTTGGAGATTCTGTGAGGTGCTAAAATCAAAGAGACCAGCTTCTCTGGGTATTTCTATGACATTCTCATTACTATACATTGTATATTGGTGATAAAGTTTTCCTCTTGATGTTCTTGGCTACCAAATACCTCTGCCTGTGGGAAGAAAAGCAGTCTGGACATACAGGAAAGAGTTAATTGGACTTCTAGACAAGAAGGTCAGCTGCCACTAGAAGGGGCATCCTAGAGATGTAAGGGTTAAGTGCCATAATGATCTTGTTCCCTGCTGCCTGGTTCTTCACTGTCTCCAGGATAGAGTCCAAGTTCTTCAGCTTGACATTCAAGGCCTTCATGAGCTGGCCTCCACTTACTTCTTTTGCCTCCCCTCTTGTCACCTTTCCTGCTTTCCATAGGCCAATTCTGTATTCCTGACATATGGAACCATTCACAATTGCCAAGACACACTATAGCATACACGTTTTAAAACTCAGTTTAAGCTCCCTCTTCCTGAATGCTTTATTACCTCTGTTATGCCCCTTCTCTGCCTAATATCTATTATTATACAAGGTCTCTTAACATCATTGGTATTATGAGTTTTTATGTATGTGTCACTTACTGCATTGTATACTTCTTGGGGGAAGGTGTGTCTTGTATTAATCTCTGTCTCCTGAACCTATCAGAAGGCTTGACAGGCAGAAGGTGCTCATCTGACAGTTTTAGTATTAAAGAATGGTTTTTCAAGAATTCAGTAAATGATTAGAAACATCAACAAAACATTCCTCTACCCAGGGAGATACAATAACGCAGTGGTTTAGAGCCTACTCTGGAGTCAACAAAAGTTAGGTTTCATAACTAGTTGCAAATTATTTAATGTTATAAAATCTAAGCTCTCAATAGCGTAAATGGGAGGAGATAATACTTGTTACCTCAGAGTTTAAATGCTACAATTATGGATTAAATTGTGTCCTCCAAAAGGATATGTCGAAATCCTAATCACTATACCCACCAGCCACTCCTCGGAAGGAAGGTTGGGCAATCATACTTCCGTAGTGATACTGCCTCGGAAACCCAAGGAGGGGTCGCTATGAGTCAGGGCCGACTCGACGGCACATAACAACAACAACAACAAATACCTATGTGGGACCCTGTTTGGGAATAAGGTTTCTCTTGTGTTGTATCAACAAAATAATACTGGAGTAGGTTGAATCCTAAACCTAATCCCTTCTGAGTGTGTTTTATAAAAAGAAAAATAGACAGAGAGACACACACACAGGGGGGAGATGCCACGTGAGGATCCATTTACAAGCCAAGAAACAAGTAACATCCAAGGGTATCAGCAAGCAATCACCCTCCCTAGAGCCGATACTATCATTTGGTCTTCTAGCCTCCAGGACTGTGAGATAACAAATTTCTGTTCTTTAAAGCCACCTGCTTTGTGTTATTTTGTTAAAGCAGCCCTAGGAAACTAAGATAACTACCTTCTAAGTGAAGCTTTCCCCAAACCTCCTTATCTTCTGTTCCTGATTTAATTTTATTGATATTTTCAGTTTCCTGCTAGAATGTAAGCCCCATGAGGACATGAACTTTTTGCCTGCTTTCACTGCTATATCCCAGGACCCTAGAATGTGCTGGTCATGTGGTAGGCACCCAATAGTAATGTTATTGTTGTTATTATTATCTGCTGCTGAATTTGGATCAACTCCTGACTCATAGCAACCACGTGCACAACAGAACAAAATACTGTCCAATCCTGAGCCATCCCTGTGATCAGTTGTAGACTGGATTATTGTGACCTATTGGGTTTTTACGGGTGATTTTTGGAAGTAGATCACCAGCCCTTTCTTTCCATTCCTTAAAATGTGCCATCTTAGTCTGTTAGCTCCACTGAAACCTATACATTATCATAGCTACATGCAAGCCACCAATGACAGGCAGGTGGTGGCTGAACTGGCTAGGAATCAAATCCAGGTCTTCTACATGGAAGGTGAGAAGTCCACCACTGAACTACCAATGACCTCTCAATAATAATACGAACCATACAGTAGTGATATTATGAGGATCAAATGTCATGATGTATTTAAAGTTCATAAAATTAAGTCTGACACATTCTAAGGACTCAGTAACTACTGAGAATTCCTGGGTAGTGCAAACAGTTAAGTGTTCAACTAATAGCCAAGAGTTGGCAGTTTGAGTCCATTCAGAGGCCTCAGAAGATGGATCTGGTGATCTGTTTCTGAAAGGTCACAGCCTGAAAAACCCTATGAAGCAGTTCAACTCTGTACACGTGGGGTCCCCATGAGTTGGAAATGACTAGATGGCAACTAATAACAACAACAACAATAACTATTAAAAAAAGAAAAAGAAAGAAAAAACAAACTCACTGCTGTTGAGTCTATTAGAGTTATTATTTAAAACAAAAGGCAGATTAAGAGGCAACATTCCCAATAGGCTAATGTGTGAAACATACAATCTAGGCCTCATGGACATTTAAACCATTATTTTATGTTGGAGATGGAAAGAATGCTTGAAATCATCTGGCTGAACTTTCTGAGTCCCATAGAGGGGAGTGCTTTTTCAAAGGTCATAGAGCCAACCAGTGGCATAGCCTAGATAATATTTCTCTCATATAAATTGCTATCTGGTGATTCCTTAAAATGCACCATTGGATTATTTTCTTTGTTAGGCAATTCCTTTGGGTGAGTATGCCTAAGTATGGGAATAGACCTCTCCATCTAATTTTTTCATACACACTCACACTCATAAATACACACTGAGCTATGCATCCATCTAATTGGACAATGACATATGAAAATAATACCACAGTTTACTGTGTCTGACAGTATAAGGGTTATTTGATTTAAACAACTAATATTTGTCAGTTAAAATCTACTTCTGCTATGTCTGAATGAGAAGACTGGTAAATCTTACTCCCAAATGCAAAATTAGTTGAACAACATAGGCATAGACAAATATTTCAGTACTAGAAATTGACCAAAGGCATACATCAATCTGATAATGATTGTGCTTTAAAAATTGCTGAGTGTCATGTAATAACAGTGCAAATCTGTGGTATTCTGGCCTATGGCTGTGCCATCCTCCCCCTAGCTTGGTGGAAGCAGGGTTCTGTTAGGGTATGGCAGGTTGCAAGGATTGGCATCTTCTTTGCCATCATTGAAGAAGCTCACTAAATTTAGTGAGAGAGACAATATACACACCCAGCAGCATTGTCTGCAGAAATAATCATCCCAGAGGCAAGTGAATAAGGAGTGCCAACGACTCAACTAGCCTGTGGTTGCAAGGTTGGAACAAGCATATTCCTGGCTGAGGCTTGGTATAGGCAGAGCAGAGAGCAGAGAAGACCCAAGACAGCCACACACTCCTTACCAAACCTTGAGGCTGCACATACTTGCACTGCTTTTGCTGTTGTTAGGTGCTTCTGAGTTGGTCTGGACACAGAGAAACCCGATGTACAATAGAACGAAATGCTGTGTGGTCCTGTGCCATCTTCACAATCATTGCTATGCTTAAGCCCATCGCTGCGGCCACTGCATCAATTCATTTTGTTGCGGGTCTTCCCCTTTCTCACTGAGACTCTACACATGATATCCTTCTCCAGGAACTGGTCCTTTCTGATAACATGACCACAGTACAAGAGATTAAGTCTGGCCATTCTTGATTCTAAGTAGCATTCTAACTGTATTTTTTCCAAAAGAGATTTGTTCTTCTGGAAGTCCATGGTATTTTCAATGTTCTTTGCCAATACCACAATTAAATGCATCAGTTATTCTTTGGTCTTCCTTATTCATTGTCCAGTTTTCACATGCATATAAGGCTATTGAAAAGACCGTGGCTTGGGTCAGCCTGCACCTTAGTCTTCAAAGTGACGTTTTTGTTCTTAAACACTTTAAAGAGGAATTTTGCAGTCGATCTGCCCAATGCAGTATGTTGTTTGGTTTCTTGACTGCTGTTTCCATGGGTGCTGATTGTGGAGCCAAGTAAAATAAAATCTTTGACAATTTCAATCTTTTCTCTGCTTATCGTGATGTTGCTTATTGGTCCAGTTACAAGGATTTTACTTTTCTTTTTGTTGTGGTGTTTATCCATGCTAAAGGCTGTAGTCTTTAAGAAACACAAAAGAAAAAGTATAATCCAAGGAAGATTTGAAAATGTCCTGAAGTGTGACTGTGCTTCTTATCCACACACAGATCCATCTCTAGAGAATGGAAGCCTTACTGGTTCAGGATGCTTGAGTATAACCTCAGCCCAACAACAGCTGACCACTAACATACACAGACACAGGGCTGATCCCCTAGAAATGGAGATTTAAAGACAGAAAGAAAGAATTAAAGTAAACAGACATATCAGAGAAAGGTATCAGAACAATTTAATGGGTATAGGATAGTCTTGTTAACAAATGGTGCTGGAACAAATGGATATCCACATGCAAACAAATAGACTCTTACCACACACCATACAAAAATTAACTCAAAATAGGTCACAGACTTAAATGTCACCTAAATGTATAAATTTTATAAGAAAACATAGGATAAAATATTTATAACCTTTGGTTGGGCTAAGAGTTCCTAGGACAAAAAAAAATGATACATAAAATAAGAAGATGATAAATTAGGCTTCAAAATTTAAAACTTCTGCTCTTTAAAACATACTGCTAAGAGAATGAATGACAACCCATAAATTGAGGGGCAATATCTGCAAGCATGTATCTTATAAAGTACTTGTATCCTGAATGTACAAAAAAAAAAAAAAAACCAATCTAATAATAAAAAAATAAACAACCCAATTAAACAAAATGAGCAAAAGATTTGAACTGACACACCACCAAAGAAGCTATACAAATGGCAAATAAGTACATGATAAGATACTCAACATAATTAGCCATAGGGAAATACTAATTAAAATTTCAAATGAGATATCACTACCAAACCAAAAACCAATTGCGGTCAAGTCAGATCCAACTCAAAGTGACCCCTCTTGAGTTTCCTAGATGGTATCACTACAGAATTAGATTGCCCAATCTTCCTTTGGAGGTCTGGCTGGTGGGTTTGAACCACCAGCCTTCTGGTTAGCAGTCAAATACTTAGGCACTATGCCACCAGATATATCACTACATATCCATTAAAATGGCTATAATAAAAAAATAGACAATACCAAGTGTTGGCAATATGTGAATAAACTGGTAATCTTCCTACACTGCAGGTGGGAATATTAAACGGTACTACAATTTTGGAATACCATTTGGTGGTTTTTTGAAAAGTTGAACATAAACTAACCATATGAACCAATAATCTACTCTTAGAAAAATATTCAACAGAAATGAAATCAAGGACATGTACATGAAGGTTTATAGCAGCATTATTCATAATAGACCCAAATTAGAAACAAACGAAATTTCTCTCAACTGGCAAATGGGATAAAAAACAAAAGCAAAACGAACAAAAACAATGTGGTATATCCTTCCAAAGGAATACTATTCAGAAAAAAGGATGAATGAACAACTGATGCATGCTACAACATGTATGACTCTCAAAAACATTATGATAAGCAAAAGAAGCCGATGCAAAAAAACTACATCGTGTATGATTCTATTTATATGAAATATCCAGAAGTGGCAAATGTATAGGGTCTGAAAGCAAATAAATAGTTACCTAGGGCTAGGAGTACAAGTGGGGATTAACAAAGGAACTTTTTAGGGTAATGAAAATGTTCTAAAATGGGATTGCTTCACTATACATTTACCGAAAATCATAGAATTTTATTATTACAATGGGTGAATTTTATGGTTTCTAAATTAGACCTAAATAAAGTTGTCAACACAAAAAGATACATAAAGATAACTCCCATGATATCTTTATTTTAAATGTCAGATTATAGTTTTGATGCATACACAAAGGGGTTTTGTTTGATAGGGTCAGTAGGGGCCACTGGTGGGTAATAAATCAAAATGCCATTTTGATTACATAATTATAAGCAACTATGCCCATGGTGATTAATAGTTCCAGCCCTAGAAATTCAAAATCTTGCCTCCTGCTTGCTCTCTCTAAGACCTCGACTTTGGCATGTTTAGTCTCCCCACTTGTAATTATCCTCCCTACAAATTGGAATAAGGATTAACTAATTATAGTGATGCCTTCAAACACAAGCCATATCAAACACCCTGGTAACCAAGAATTGTCCTGTCTGCAAAAGTATGCCTTTAAGAAAGACTTGAAGTCTCTGGTATCTGTTTCAAAGTCTAGAACAGAGGACAGAGTCAACTCACAAAGCTCCCCCTAATCTAGCAGGCCCAGCAGAGGTACATCCTGTACTATAATTAAGTTTACTTTCTTAAGATGCTGCTCTGTATAAGGTGATCCCTTTCTCAAAAATTTACTGTCTGTCCCAATAGGCCCAATGTAGGAAGCAGCAATGAGTCAAATCAAAGAGCTAGGACGTGCTGATAGAAGTCATGAGTTTAAATCCTGGCCTTGACACTAATTGCTACGTGGCCTTAGCTAAGAAACTTATATTTTCAGTCTCAGATTACTTATCCCCCAAACTGGGGTAATGTTGCCTACTCCATAAAACTTTTATGAAGAATAAACAAGATAGTATATATAACATTCCTGACTCAGTGTCTGTTGAATCTGAATAAAGGATGCACCTAAAATTCCTGGATATATCACAACCAAGGCTTCATATTATTTGACCCCAATCTCCTTGTCTACCCTAACATTTCAGTACCCCTCAATAAGAATTTCCTATTCATCATACAATGACTAAGGCGGTTCCTGCTTTCTAGGCTACCTTCTCCCCAACTCGATCTATGGTAATCCTACCCATCTTTCAAGACTAAATTTAAAGCCCACTTCCTCCATTGTGGTATATCTGGTGCACTGTCTAAGGCATTTTACTGCTAACCAGAAGCCTGGTGGTTCACACTGACCAGCCACTCCTTGGAAGGAAGATTGGGCAATCTACTTCTGTAGAGATACCACCTTGGAAACCCAAGGAGGGAATCCTCCATGGTATTTTTTCTGTTCACTAACTTTTTAAACATTTCATAGCATCTTTAATTATATACTTTATTATTATAGCCATTTGGACATGTCCTATTTCCTTTGGTAAGAATACATTTCTGGAAGTCCACAAAGACTTGTGCTAACTATTTATATATACCCACAGTGCCTCTCACAGGGTCTGAAGTAGGACAAGGTATCAGGTTTTTTTTCCCCCTAATTAAGGAATTCCTCTAATAATAATTTCAAAATCTCTCCTTAAACCCACTTTGTCCACTTTATAGATGAAAGGTGAAATAGCTTTCAAGGTCATGCAAGTAGTTGGGTATTAGAGCTATAAGAGAATTCAGACTTCCTAGGGCAGAGATTCAATATTCATTCTCCTCTTCATCCATAGCTATAAAACTACCAATTTCTCACTGGAAACAGCCTCCCAGAATAGACTTCATTTTCCATGCTTCCTATAGTTAAGGGTAGACATGAATTCTAGTAAATGGGATACCAGTGGAAATGCCACATAACTGCTTCTTCTCCTTTATCTCCCACTTCCTTCATCCTGCTGCCTGGAACATGGACATGATGGTAGAAGTCCATATTGGATCATGAGATTCAGAGCCACAACTTAGAGATAACAGAGCAGAAAGCTGAAGAACTCTTTCAGGGTTTTGAAGAGGAGAGGCACAATACCATCAGTATTTTGCCTACTTCTAGATTTTTATCTTTCTATGCATCTCTGGGTGACATAAGTGCTTAAGTGTTTGACTTAACCCTATGGAGCAGTTTTATTCTACATACATAGGGTCGCCATGAGTTGGAATCAACTTTATAGTAACTACCAACAGCAACAGACTTGTACATTAGAGAGAAATAAGGTTCTATCTTGATTAAGTTACTGTTAGTTATTTTAGATATCTTTTTGGCAGCCTTACTTACCCTACTATATCTCTTATCAGCTTTCTGCTGCTCTCTGCTTTTCACACTGCCTCCAAATATACATCTTAATTAATTTCATCCATTCAATAATTCGCTAAATAAATATTCAATACAAACCAACATTCTGCTTGGCATAAATCTGGGAGGAGCCTTGGGTGGACACAAGAATTAAATACCCAGATCTTGCTCTTAAAAGTCACAAGTATTGAATGAACTGCTCATTCTTTTAAATCATATTACATCATATGTCTGGTAAATATCCATCTTAGAATTTCTCTGACATCTCAAATAATCTGTCCCCAGTAACATATTGTTGTTGATCAGAGCATGTGTTTGATATGTTCTATTTGCCTCTCTATATCCACTCTTCACCCTTCTCCCCTCTTTTCTTTGGTCTGGGCAGCTGATCACTATCAATTGTAGCCTTGTCCTGTGGCTTCCAGTTGGGTTGGTCAATAGGGGACTTAGCAGATCAGAAAGAAGCAAGAGAATAAAGTCTATGCATTTATTTTCTTCAGCTCCCTCTTTGAAGGGTCATCTCAGATTTTGTTCCTCAACTGAAGGTCATTCTTCCTTTCAAGGGGCTTACTACAAGACTCCTTTATACTGGGTTCTGGTAACCATTCTTACCCTTCATAACCTTTGAGCTGTTCCCAACCACAGGGAATTGCACTATACTTTGTGTCATATGTCACACACTGCCCACACCTTTTAAATAGCCCATTTATTAAACCTTCTTCAAATTATCCTAATTTGAGTCTGCCATCTGTTTCCTGCTAACATGCTGACTGATACACCATGTGTCCCAATTTTAAGTTCAAAATATATAGGTACCAGATACACATGAGACCTCATAGAAGCACTTTTGGGAAGAGGGTTAGAGCAGAAGGAATATTTTAACAAAATCTTAGAGCATAGAGAATCTCAGACTATAAGGATATCACAACCACTAGCTTTTGAGACCAAAAAGACATCTGAGCCATAGCCAGGACCTCTTTATTTTTCTTTGATTGTGTATTCCAGACTAGACTTGGTGACCTTTATATAGTTCAGCTATGAAAATTTTTATTAGAAGTGGGGCCCACTTCTAGGTTGAAACCACAGTCACTAGGCAGAGTCCACTTCTCCATCACCATATACCAGATCTCCAAGTATCCTACCTCCTGCCAATTCTCTCAGTATTCTCATTTGGGACCTTTAGAGACTACTCAATATGCCCACTTTAGAGGTACAATCCACACTTCTAAAAGAGTGATAACATGCCACACTTCTTATCATCTGCTTATTCTTTACTAGAAACCAAAGTATTGTTAAAGGCAAAGAGAAAAACTTACAGTATCCTGCATTCAGTATGAAGAACAATTTCACATTCCTGGTTTGGGTAGGAGAAGGACAGAGGAAAAGAGAGAAGGAAGGTGTAGTAGGCAGAATAATGCCCTCCTACCCCAAAGATGTCCATGTCCTGATTCCTGTAACCTGTGAATGAATTATCTTACATGACAGAGGGAACATTTTGGATTTGATTAAGTTAAAGATCTTGTGAGAAGGGAGATTATCCTGGATTATCTGGGTGAGTTCCACATAATCATAAGGGTACTTTAAATTAAAAAGGTAGTCAGCAGCAGGGCTGCATGAAAAAGACCAGCCTAGCCATTATGGGCTTTGAAGATGGAAGAGTACCAGGAGACACAGAATGCAGACAGCCTCAAGAAGCTGCGAAGATCAAGGAAATGGATTGTTCCCTAGAGCCTTCAGAGTGAATACAGCCATGTGACGTGTTGATTTTAGCCCAGTGAGACTGATTTCAATCTTCTGACCTCCAGAACTGTAGATAATAAATGTGTGTTGTTTTAAGCCACCTACTCTGTGGTAATTTTTTATGTCAGCAACAGTAAACTAATACATAATGGAAGACTGGATTCTTCATACCCCAGAGCATGGAACTGAGACAGGGAAAAGGGATCAGGAACTTATAGATGACACAGAGACAGACCACACTGAAGTCATAACAAACAGACTATATACTGCTGGTTTAAGATCAGGAAACGTGTGCATCAGTGTTGTACCTTTTCATCATACTTCTCCAATCTGTATGTTGAGCAAATAATCTGAGAAATGGACTATGTGAAGAAATACACAGAATATCAGGATTAGAGAAAGATTCATGAACAACCTGAGATATGCAAATGACACAACCTTGCTTGTTGAAACTGAAGACTTGAAGCACTTACTGATGAAGATTAAAGACTACAGCCTTCAGTATGGATTACACCTTAAAGAAAACAGAAATCCTCACAACTGGACCAACAAGAATGATAAATGCAGAAAAGATTGACATTGTCAATGATTTAATTTTACTTGGATCCAGAATCAACACCCATGGAAGCAGCAGTCAAGAAATCAGATGTCGTATAGCGCTGGGCAAATTTGCTTGCAATAGATCTCTTTAAAGTATGAAGAAGTAAACATGTCACTCTGAAGACTTAGGTGCATCTAACCTAAGCCACAGTATTTTCAATAGCCTCATATGCATGTGAAAGTTAAACAATGAACAAGGAAGACAAGAAAAATTGATACATTTGAATTATGGTGTTGGTGAAGAATGTTGAATAAACCATGGACTGCCAGAAAAAAGGAACAAATCTGTCTTGGAAGTACAGCCCAGAATGTTCCTTGAAAGAGAGGATAGAGAGACTTCATCTCATGTACTTTGGACATGTTATCAGGAGGAACCAGTCCCTGGAGAATGACATCATGCTTGGTGAAGTAGAGGGTTAACAAAAAAAGAGGAAAACTCTCAGTGAGATGGACTGACACAGTGGCTGCAACAATGAGCTCAAACATAGCAATGATTGTGAAGATGGCGCAAGACTGGGCAGTGTTTCTTCCTGTTATACAAAGAGTTACTATGATTTGGAACCAACACAATGGCACCTAAGGACAACAACAACATACACCATTTGCTAACCTTTACTGCATGCATGCAAGCTGGATTCACTGAGAAACAAATTTATTCTTCATCTCAGAAGCTCACACTCATAAAATGCTTTCATGCCTTTGGTAACACCCGGTAGAAGCATTCTTCTTTTCTTTCAAATGTTTTGTGATTCACCAGAACTTTTGTATTATATTAGAGTTTTATAAGCTACAATCAGAGGAAGGGCAAGCATCTGTCTTATATCTTATCCAGTTACTTCCTGGTGCCCTTGGAACAATGAATTACACAATAAAAATAGTAATTTGTAAAAGTCCAAGAGCATATAGTCTACTAAGCACTAACGTTCATTATTTGCACTCTACAGAAAACAAAACAAAACAAAATCCCATTGCTAAGACCCTACCCCAAGGCTGCCTAATTCTGAATGGCATCCCCATTCAGCACAGGGCTTACCACGCTCTGGCCCAGCTGCTCACGAAAGAAGTAATCCATGTTTCTCTTCTGCAGGCTGTCAAGGTAATGCTGGAAGCGAGTGTATGTGTATGGGTAGCAGTAAGCAAACTGATAAATGTCATCTTCTCGGTCAAAACAAAATGCAAAGGACATCACATAATTCTTCCTATGGTCTGGGCAGCGGTAGTAGTAAACATTTTTAGGTGGCAGCCTTTGCCTGAAAGACACAAAGAAATTTGGACATATCAGGTAATTGTTTAAGCTTTAAAAGTAGTAAACAAAATAAAAGCCCAGGAGAAAAATTATAACAGTAAGAATCCTGGATGAGGACAAGAACGGATATATGCACACCCATGTTCAATGCAGCAAAAAGATGGAAACAACCTATGTGCCCATCAACAGAAGAATGGATAAGCAAACTATGGTACATACAAACAATGGAATACTATGCAACTGTAAAGAATAACGTAGAATCTGCAAAACAATGCATAATGTGGATGAACTTGGAGGACATTATGCTGAGTGAAATAAGTCAATCACAGAAGGACAAATATTGTGTTAGTCCATTACTGTAAGAAGTCAAGGAAAGGTTTATATATGGAAGGGATTTTTTTTTATGGTTACCAGGAGGGAAGGGGCAGGGAAGGAACACTGTTAGATAGGTAGAGACAAGTATTTATTTGGGTAAAGAGAAGGGCAATGTACCAAATGTGAGTGATTAACACAGTGGCACTGAGGAAGAGGAAGACATAGAGAGATGCATGGGAGGTACAGAGAACAAAGATGAAGCCTTTTGCACCTACAGTAGTGTATTGTCAGTGAAGGCAAACATTGATCTATGGGTGGATAGATGGGTGGACAGGCTGAACCATTAGGTATGTCTATGCAGGGGGGAGGAGCTCTGATGGCATCGTGCCTAAGGCACTTGACTGCTAACCAGAGGGCTGGCGGTTCAAACCCACCAGCCACTCCTTGGGAAGGAAGGTTGGGCAATCTACTTCCGTAGTGATAGCACCTTGGAAACCCAAGAAGGGGTCATTATGAGTTAGGTCCGACTCAATGGCACATAACAACAACAATGCAGGGGGGAGTGTGCCCAAGACCATGTAAAGGGTTGCCAGATAATGTTTCTACAGGTGTATTTGTATGTTCTGTAAGAATTCCCAGGTGTACAGTAGAGCTGACAAGGGACAAGGTTGTAGTCACTTCTTGGCCAGAGCCAGCTACCCAGAAGGAGACAGTACTTGGACCTGTGGGCTTGGGACCATAGTTGCAGGGGACATCAAGCCCAATTGGCATAGCATGCTACACAAAACATTGTTCCACATCCTACTTTGGTAAGTAGTGACTGGGATCTTAAAAGCTTGCAAGGGGCCATCTAGATGCAACGATGGGTCTCTCCTCATCCAGAGCAAAGAAAAATAAATAAAACCAAAAACACATGGAAACAATTAGTCCAAGTGACTGGTATACCATGTGATCCTCAGCCTATATGACTATGAGACCAGAAGAACTAGATGGTGCCCAGCTACCACTGTCAACCACTCAGAGGGGGATCTATGTAGGAGATCCTGGATAGAGTGGGAGAACAAGCACTAACATTATTTGCACTCTATAGAAAAAAAAAAAATTCCATTGCTAAGACAAAACTCAAAATCATTAAAAAAAAAAAAAAAAAGGACCAGGTTTGCTGGTCTGATAGAGCCTGATGGAACCACTGAGACTATGGCCCTAGCTGCCCTTCACCTTTGGAACTGAACCCACTCCTGTGGCTTCGAGCCAAACAAAAATAGGCATATGCACTGAATATTTACATTCAGCAGATACACTCCTTGGAGAGATCAATTGTGGGGGAACAGAAGGGCTGTGTATGCACAGGGAGACAGCTCAGGAGGCAGGAGTACATGGGAGGGAAGGACAGAGGGAAGAGGTAACTATGGGAAGGAAGTGGGAGTGGAGCTGTTGTGGGAAATTGCAGTCAATGTCATGAAACAAAGTGTATGTGAACTGCTGTATGGAAAAATGAATTTATTCTGTAAACTTTCACCCAAATCACACACACACACACACACACACACACAGAATCCTGGATGGTTGTAAGGGAGAAGGAGGGCAGCACATATGGTTAAAAAACACTTATGGTTAAAAACATAGATTAGAATCTGATAGCACTTTGTCCAATTTCCAGCCCTATCCTTTAGCAACTGCTTGGAAAATGCAAGGTTAAACAAAGATGTACACATTTTCTTCACTCTTTCAAGAACTTTTCATGAGCACCTATTATGGGTCTAGGCTTCAACCTAGAGTCTTCACATAAAATGGTAAATAAGATAGCTGATGTCTCTATTCTATATTCTATTGGGGAAGTAGTCAATACAAAATACAAAATAAGTAGACATGACAGTTATGGAATCTAAAAAAACTGCCTTGAGGGAAATAAAGAATGTGTTATTTCAGAGACACATATGGGGTGTTTACTTTTTCTGGAAAAGTCAGGTTTCTTTATTACAAAACTAATTCAGAGCTTTTAACAACCTAATGGGCATTATGAATATTCAAGATGAGACAAGAATATTTGATATTTGGCCAAATTATTATTTTTCTATAAAGAATCCCATCAGACTAATTTTCCACAGAATAACTTTGGGAAATATTCCTTTAAAATATTCTGTATGAGCAATTTTGCTAAATCATCATGCTCATTGCCCAGAAAGGAACACTGAGACACATACAGGAAGAGGAAAAACACTCCCATTACTTCTTTACACTAAACCACTCCACAGGCGCATTTCCCCCTGATATACTTTATGATATCCAAAGTCTTCACGATGTTTGCCTGCATGGGATGCCTCTCATTTCTGTCTTTTCAAATCCCACTAATCCTACAAAGCCCATTTCAATCTCTGCTTTCTTTATGATCCTCCATTTACAATTCCAAGCCAGTTCAGCTCAGACATTTTTTACTAATTCTTGGTTTAAATCAACTACTTTGTAAGTCTTACCTACTAGGCTCAATTTGGAAGTTCCTTAAAGACAATGTGTTTCTAAGAGGGGAGGCATTGGCACAGTGAGTGTACAATGAAAGGCTCACCTGTAGCAGCTCAACATTCTGAGAAGCCAAGGTGCACAGCAGCATATGGGGGAAGGTGTAAGATGAGGGTATAAGAAATAAGGCCTAAGATAACAAAATGGTACTGGCTCTAGGTATACCAACCTAGAGAAAACTATTAAGAGATCAAAGAACCTTATAACATGACAAGATTTGTTGCAAAATTTTATTCTATCGCAGTATCTTTCTGAGGCCAAATGAGAAAGACCAGGGTGCCTCAGTGGCCAGGATAGGAGATAAGGCTGTGGGCTTCTACTGGAAGAGCAGTGGTTACATGGTACTGGTGCTTTACTTGTACAAAGCAAAGATATAGATACCAAACATTCAGTACAACATGGCTCCTGTGATGTCAAATCACAGTGGCTTTTATTATATGCTGTAACACTGGATGTTATAAATCCCATCTAAATATTAACTGGAATGCAAAGAGGAAAAGAGGATTATAAGAAGGAAAGAAAGAAAAGTAGGATGGAGATTGAGGGAGAAATGAGGGAAAAGAAGAAGGAAAATGAGTGGTGAGTACCTGGTATAGAGTTCATTTAGTATCTGATTTAATCATCACACATCATAATAATTCTGTCAAGTGAGTATTGTTTATCCATAGGAGATGAGGTCATGGAGGTTTACAAAAGTTGAGACGCTTATACATGGTCCCAGGCTAGGTAATGGCAGAGCTGTGATTCAAATTTATTTATCTGATTCCAAGTCCAGTATCTATATTATTCTTCCA
Source organism: Orycteropus afer afer (assembly GCF_000298275.1). Classification (NCBI taxonomy): domain Eukaryota; kingdom Metazoa; phylum Chordata; class Mammalia; order Tubulidentata; family Orycteropodidae; genus Orycteropus; species Orycteropus afer. The sequence continues at coordinate 6,359,052 of NW_006921756.1, forward strand.
TGGTTCCTTTAATTCCCAGATGTGAGAGTGTACAAAAGGCAATAGGCAACAGACAATGTAAAATGGTGGAATGATAAGGAATTCATCATGGCTGAAGTGTAAAAAGTGAGAAAGGGAGTGGTAAGAAATGTATCTAACAAGGAAAGCAGAAGTCAGGTTAGAAATAAACTATGTAAATGATGTTAACAAAATTAGACATTATTCTGAAGATTACAGAAAACCTCTGAAGGGTTTTAATAAGTTAATTACCATGACTGTGTCAATCTAAGAGATTGATAAGGATGTCAGGGCTTCACAAGTGTAGAGAGAGGACCGATTTGATTACATTAGCAGAAATAGTGGCTGAAGTAAGACTATGGGGTCTAACATAGGTCAGAACTTGAAAGTGTCAAGAAAGAGAACAGGATGATAGAGATATACAGCATAAGCCACAAAGGAACAAGTTTTTTTTTTTTTTTTAAATTATTGGTAGTATCAAGGGATGTTTGTACATGAACTTAGGTCTACCAATAGATTCTATTAGCCTCCTACTCCCAAAGAAGAAGCCCTGGTGTTGCAATGGTTAAAGTGCTTAGCCACTAACCAAAAGGTCAGTGGTTCAACCCCATCCAGAGACTCTGCAGGAGAAAAGACCTGATGATCTGCTCCCCCAATGATATAGCACCTAGGAAAGCTGTGGGGCAGTTTGATTCTGCCCTATAGAGTTGCTATGAGTTAGAACTGACTGGACAGCACACAACAGCAACTATTCCCAAAGCCACATAGAATAAACATATAAGTCACAACAGTCTTCTTGTAAAGAAAATATATCTTTAAACCAAACCCCCTAGGCACACCTTCCAACCAGACTGCCACCCTAAACCTTCTTATATTGAAATTTCGGAGCTACCAGTGATAAAGTAGAAAAATAACAACCTGGAAATGCCATGGGTAGTGTAGAGAAAATTTGGTCCCTCCTGATCTTCCTGTGCATAGGGTACAAGAGAATGAGCAGTTCCTCAGATGGCAATGGGAGAAAGAGTGTCCCTCAGGAGAGTCAGACTTAATTCATTGTTTTATTCAACAAAAGTATCACATACTAAGCATAGTTTGGTTAAGACAAGAGGTGAAGGAAGAGATGGGCTAAGAGATTAGGATCCAAGTGAGATTATCAACCATGGAGCTGAGTTTGAGAGGAAAAATGGAAAATAGACAGTTTTGGATAGAGAAGAGAACAATATATAGCCAAGTTTAGAGAGAAAATAGAATAGTGCAGAGATGAGGATATATATAGAAAAGAGTTCTGTATTTGTGAAGTGATTGAAGATTTGGAGTTCTATATTTGTGAAGTGATTGAAGATGCAGGAATGTGAGCCTGGTAGTTAAATAATACCAGTTAAAGTGGTCTTGAAGACTCCAGTGTATAGCCTGTGATAGTCCCTCCAGGCCCTGACTCAAAGGATTGAGCCTCCTAGAACCCAGAGTGAGCATGCACAAGGTGATTTCTGCGGTCACAAAGCTACCAGGCTATGAAGCTGATGTTTTCAACTCTTCATTTACTAGTACATTCCATCAGGGTACATGCTTTAAATACAATCACTCCAGCTTTCTGTTTTTTTCCAGCCAAGTTCACAACCTGACTCTGATAGCCTGCCATCTCCACCAGATTTGATTACATACCAACAGGAGAATTCATCTGATCCTTGCAGCTGGCCCAGCTCCTTATCTGGGTGGGTTGGGATCCTAACCTGATTAAGAGACAGAGTGAAGATAATGGGCCCTGGGGTAATCATTCCAGGAAGCTGAGATGCTGCTCAGGGTTCAGATTTTTCAGACTCTGCTGAAAATTTGTACAGAATTCCAATTGAGAATGGTTCAGCAGGCCATATGCATGAGAACTTTCAAGTAACACAAAGAATAAAGGAAAGGGGGCTACTGCTGAGGAGGAGAAATATCTTATTTGGGATGCATTTTTCTTTCTCTCTCTTATTCTGCTTATTATACTTCATCTATGCCTCAAGCATCAGTAAGTGCATTATATGAATTAAAATTTAATCATCACAACCCCTTAAGTTAGGGGTTATTAACCTCCCCTTTACACAGACAAGAACAGAGTGGTTAGAAAAATTAATTAATTAAACTTCTCTTAGGTCACATCCTGTATGGGACCCAGGCCAGCGTGCTGCCAAAAGTCTGTGGTCGGAGGCGGGGCAAGATGGCGGACTAGGCAGAAGGATTGCACAGACCCTCTTCAACAAAGAAAAGGGAAACCAATTAACACAGACACAGAAGATAAT
>NW_006921756.1:6364547-6392074 GCF_000298275.1 Orycteropus afer afer
AGGAGTGGCAATACTAATTTCTGATCAAATTGACTTTAAGACAAAAACCACCATACGAGACAAAGAAGGACATTATATAATGATTAAAGGATAAATTGAACATGAAGATATAACCATAATAAATATTTATGGACCCAATGAAAGAGCCCCAAAATACAAAAGTCTGTGGTCATTACATTTATGGTATCTTGCCATCTTCCTTTCTCCCTTTGCCACCCAACTCATATCCTTATCTTCTGCTTCTAGAAAATCTTTTTAAAGCACAGGCCTCACCTCCTGCTTTTCTGATCTAAAACAAAACAAAACAAAACCTTCCAAATGACTCCCTATCCTCACATGTCAGTTTGGCCCACAGGCTCTCCTGCATTGCTCCCTGCCTACTTTTCAAGCATCATCACCTGCAATTCCTTCCTTGAACCCTACACATTATCCATACTGAACTACTCACAGCTCCCTAAACCCAATTTTGTGCTAGACTTTCCCGTATTTGCTTTTTCCCTTGCCTGGACTGCCTCCTCTGCTATCTTGCCTACTTGGCGATTCCTAATCACAGATGTGGCATACACTAGAATGTCAACAAAAGTTTAAATTTAAAAAAAAAAAAAAGAATGAATGATTAATGAATGAAAGAATGTATAAACAAATGCCCATTCTTTAACAGACCTCCTTTCTGAAGCCTCCTCTGACTATTCAGTCTTCATTATTTTTTCTCTACATTGACATATGATATAAACAATTGTTTTGTCATCAAGTTTGTCTCTTAACAATTAACAACAAAAAGAGATGAGGCAGTCTGCTTCCATAAAGATTACAGCTTTGGAAACCCTATAGGGAAGTTCTACTCTGTCCTACAGGGTCACTATGAGTCAAAATACACTTGATGGCAACAGGTTTTTTAACTCCTTTAATCTTCACAATAAACCTCTGAGGTTATTCCTATTATCCCAATGATATGATGACAGTTAAGATAAGGTCACGAAGCCTTTTTAAGAGAAGCAGCTTATCCATAACTCCAGAAAGGAAATAATCCAACACCTGATTTTGCCAAGAGACTCAGGAAGGTCCCAAGCTCTGGGGTGGGTATTCTCAAGACTCAGAGTCTAAAGGCTGATCTAGCTCTTGAAACAAGCCACTATACTGGGTTCATATTGATGACTGAGGAGGGCATTCACTTGTATTAGGCAAGCCTGTAACTCACATCCTCAGATTCAGTTATATGTGCACACATATGGCTGAGTGAGTACACATGCATGCATGCACATTCTCAATAAAGTCACAATGATGTACCTCTCTATTCTAGACTCTATCTCACTGTATCAATTTGAAAATGTGCTGTCTTCATCATTACACTGAGCTCACCCCGAGGCCAGGAACCATATATTGTTCAACACTGGTTCCACAGGAGGAGGAGCTAAAAAATGGTTAAGGACTGAACAAATAAATATATTTGTGAGTGGATTTGAATGAATTATAAAATTAGAGTAACTTGTTTTAGCCACACCCAATATATGTACATTGTGCTCTCTCCATATAAAACTTGGAGTCATGTCCTGAATACATTATGCTCTCAAAAATCTCCATACACTCCATGGCTCAACTTTCAGCCACACAGTAGACAGGCCTATAAGGTAAGTGGATGTTCACATTCTAAATTCATCCTCCCTAGCCAAACAGTACCGGTTCCTAATTCCAATCCTATCTTCCCCTAAATAATTATAATAGTGCTTCTGTCACCAGCACATCTATTCTTATCTCTCTCCACACTTTGTCACAGCTAATCTCTTAGTGAGTCACAGGGAGGGGGAGAAAGAGAAAGTGAGGGAGTGCTCAGATATAGGCAACACATTTTTACACCCCGGTGTCTAATCAGATTACCATCTTATCAGGGCTGATGAGCACTATGGGTGGGAGGAGAGAGACAGTGCTGCATATTGCCTGCCGAGTTTTGATAACAAAAAGATACTGCTCGATTCTTGAATTAACCTTTTTGTCCTAGACACTCTATTGTTTATTTTTCAGAGTTTATGTTATATGTAAGATTTTTTTTTTTTTTTAATCTGTGCCTTCTGGAGAAGGACACCCACACACTGTGGCAGCAGCTGCTTCTATTAATTCCAAGCCATTAAAAAAATTAAAATTAAACCCAATTACTTTGGCTGGTTTAGAGCTGGGGAATAGCTGAAAACTGATTATTCCCCCTGGTCATGGACAGCAACAATACTCCTACCTACAATATCTGCTGACAGAATGCTAATGCAGCCAGAGACTCCAGGGACAGGCTCCCTGTGCAAGGAGAAGCTCTAAGCCACAGACTTTATCTTCTCCAGTCTAGATTCCTAAGAGGCAGCTAGAGAGGACAATGCACAAAGATCCAGAAATGTGGATAGTCCCACCTCTGGCAGGACCCTTCTGCTCTCTGTGCTTCTGTTTACACTGTGGTTACTAAAAACTATCCTGTATCCTCTTAAGGTTGTTGTGAAACGCTTATGTAAGAATGATTGTGTTTTCAAAACTCCCATTTGCCAGAATATGGGCCAGTGTATGAGGCGGTATTAGAATGTATTAGAATGCTGGGTGCTTTAGGATGGGGTGGCAGCCTACAGCTGCAACGTTTCAAGTTTGCACTAAAGTTCTGTACCCAAGGTACTTTGTTGGCGCATCTCGGGCATAATAATATTTGCACAGTTCCAAAGTCACTAGACCGGAACTACTTAGAGTTATCTTGCACAAAGCCTAGTAGATAATAGATGTTCTATAAATATTTTGGATAAATGAATAAATAAATCAAAGCTGGGTTTTAAACGAACAGAGCTGTGTTCGATTCCAGTTCTGTATGCCTTTTAGAAATGTGGTCATTGTGCAGTATAAAGAATGTGGGCTTGGTTTCTAACCTAATTCCATTATTTATCAGTCATATGATTGTGGCCCTAGGAGCTCTGGTAGCGTAGTGCCTAAGGCACTTGACTGCTAACCATAAGGCTGGTTGGTGGTTTAAACCCACCAGCCACTCCTCGGGAAGAAGTTTAGGCAACCTACTTCCATACTGATACTGCCTGGGAAACCCAAGGAGGGGTCGCTGTGAGTTGGTCCAACTCAACAGCAAATAACAACAACAACAATGGTTGTGGCCCTATATTTTCACATCTATAAACTGAAAATAATATGTAGCTCATGGATTTGTTATAAAGATTGTAGATTTGTACTGAACACATAGTAGGTGCTCATTGAATTATTACTATTATTATCATCCTGCCCTGCATTATGGATGTAGTTGGCATCATACTATCTCTGAGCTCAGAACAATGACTTCCAAGTTTGTAGCAAGTGTGCTTAGGACATGAAATGGGCAGGACAGGTGAGGGAAGGGATCAAGGTAAAAATGACAAGGGATGGAGAAGTGAAGCAGCCTGAGAGGAGTTCAATATTCTAAATCTGTATTATCTAGACCATATGTCCTGGTTTGCCTGGGACAGTCCTGACTTTAACCGTTACTTAGCACCTTGGCTGAATTAGCTTTGCTGTATTTTAAAACATTTAAAAACTGCAGTCATTTTTAAATGCAGGCATTTGAATGCTAGCCAGAAGGTTGGCAGTTCAAATGACCAGCTTCTCTGCAGAAGGCCAATGGGGTAATCTACTTTTGTAAAGATTTATCCCCTCAGAAACCCAGTGGGGGCCGCTATGAATCAGCATTGATTCAAAGGCAGTGAGTTTTGTTTTGTTTTGTTTTTTAGTTATTAATAAATGCATTGAAATAAACAGGATGAGTTTGACACACCTCTTACATTGTATTTCCAGCTTCTTCTATAGTTCAATAAGTGCCTAAAGCACTTGACTGTTAACCAGAAGCCTGGCGGTTCAAACCCACCAGCCAGTCCTTGGAAGGAAGATGGGACAATCTACTTTAGTGATACTGCCTCGGCAGCCCAAGGAGGGGTCCCTATGAGTCGGGTCTGACTCGACGGCACATAACAACAACAACAATGAGATACATGTGCAATAAACAAAGCTCTTATTTGAACATATGGTTATGAAAGCCAACCCTGTTCTTTCTTCCTAACTTTCCGCAGACTCACAATGTAACCAGTACCTCCATTTCAAGAAGGTGTATGCTCTAATATTAGTGCTCTAGATAGAGGAGTGCAATTAACTGCTTCTGGTCCCCAGTGTGATAGAAGTACTTAAAAGTGCTGCCCCTGCCAGCAGCTTGTTGTCCCAGGCAATTGTGCCATGGTCCATGCTGCAAACTGCAACATGTACAGAGCCTCCAGGTTCCTAGTTTTCCATATTTTCAATATGAAATGTGGGAAATTGTAGGTTACATGAATGTGAAATATGTTCAGTAAATAGAGGCAGAGCAGTCCTATTTATAAATAGCAGTCTGAATGTTCTTGCCACATTTATTGTATTGTATAAATCTAAAATTCTTTCTTTATTATTTGGTTACCCTTTTTAAAAAAATCTTACAGTAAATACTTTCACCAGCAGTGATATAAAAAAAGACAAAACAACATATTTTAGAACAGTTAAGTACTAAATTTTCATTTCTCATGAAAGTAAATTCTTATGAACATGTACAGTGTACAAAATGTTTACCAGTATTTATGATTCACTGGAGGGGGTGCACTGATAATAGACCACATGAAAATCAGAAGACACAAATCTGCTGAAGAAACATCAGCATCTATTTCAAAAGTTAACAGTTATTCTAAGAAATCAGTACCCAAAGACTACAATTTACATATGTAAAAGCAGAAGTGTAGAATAAAAATGTCTGAAATTATTTTACAGCAGTCATGTAATCTAAATAAAAGCCACACTTCAAAGTTATGTGTAGTACGACTGTCCTTCTACAATAATTTAGATAATTTTCAATTCCAAGTTTTCTTGTGTGCAAAGATAAAGTGACATCTATTAATGTCTTTTTTTCTATTAACAGAAGAATTAAAACCAGCAGTTTTATATCAGTGTCATCAGATGTTTCAAACAGAAAATACATTTACTTATTTCCAATATAATTATTTTTTTCATCCAATCACTAGAGTCAAAGTAAATCTTTTGGAAATTCATTCTGCTGAAGGTGAAATATCTGTCTTACAGCTAATTCACTAAAAAAAAAAAAAAAAAGTCCAACATGAGACATAAAATTAATTTTTGGGGTAATATAACATGAATACAAATTTTGGTTAAAGCAACTTGATAAATCAAAAAATATATGGAGCAGAAATTTATTTTGAATTGGTTTGAACTGTTCACATAATTTATGATTGCTGTCAAATGAGTTTCTACTTTCTACTTTCAAAATAAAGCTGTAGCAGTCAAAATTTATACAAAGTAACTAAACTACACAATTTTTGTGATGAAGCTAATATTAAATCATACCTGAAAATGATTTTTAAAGTTTCAAGAAAATAAACAATGCTTTTTCTAATTACTACCTGAGATTAATGACATTTCAAATTTTTTGAGCTTTTAAAGAGTTGCTGTGTTCATCAACCAACATTGATTTTGCATTTTTTATTCATGAGACCTCTAAATTTTGGTTGAATTTTGTTCAAAATTAATTGGAAACATTTAATCATTCAACAAATGAAGCACCAAAATATTTCAGCTTTTATAGTTATTATCAAAATAAAAGTATTGAAAACAACATTTGCAAGCATGCCTTTTTTTTTTTTTTTTTTTTACAAAAGCAAGGAAGTAACTGGACAAATGAGAAAATTGGAGTGCAAGATTTCATTCTGAAATTTAATAATTTTGCTCTGGAAAACCTCAAATGAAGGGGAGACTTTTTGGATGAAGCTCCATTTTTAATTGGATATTTGTATGTTGTACCAGAATGGAATGCTACTGAGACATCCTACAAGTCTGCAGCATCTATATTTGGTGAGCACATAAAAGAACTATAAGAAGAGGCACCTTATATGATAAATGTTGTTTCATTTAAAAAAAAAAAACTTGAAAATTTCTCTGAAGTGAGTAAAAAGATAGTAACTATGAAAATATATGTATATATTTTAGTTCTAAAAAGCTTATAAATGAGAGTGCCTTCTCTGTAGGAAAATTTGCTCCAAGTTTATGAGGTATCACAGCACCTATAGAGACAAGGCATTCTTAATTTAAGAATACTGTGCTCTATAAAGAAGAACTAATTGAAGGTGTCACTAATTTCAAAATGATTAATCATAAAATGCAACTCTGAAGAGGACTGAATGCAATCTCTCCTAAAACTACAATTAACCAGACCATATGGTGGTGGTGGTGTCAGGTGCCTTCAAGGTAGTTCTGACTCATAGTGACCCTATGTACAACAGAACAAAACACTGCCTGGTCCTGTGCCATTCTTACAATGATTGCTACATAGTTGAGCCCGTTGTTGCAGCCACTGTGTCAATCCACCTCACTGAGGGGCTTATAGTTCATTGGCTCTCTACTTTATCAAGCATGATGTCATTTTCTAGTGACTGATCCATCCTTATAACAAATCCAAAGTACATGAGACAAAGTTTTGTCATCATTGCTTCTAAGGAGCATTGTGCCTGTACTTCTTCCCAAAGAGATTTGTTTGTTCTTCTGGCAGTCCATGATCTATTCAATATTCTTGCCAACACTATCATTCAAAGGCATCAATTTTTCTTCAGACTTCCTTATTTCATTGTCCAGCTTTTGCATGCGTAGGAGGCAACTGAAAATGCCATGGCTTAGGTCAAGTGCAGTGTAGTCCTCTAAGTGACATCTTTGGATTTTAATACTTTAGAGAGGTCCTTCCCAATGTAATATGGTGCTTGATTTCTTGTCTGCTGCTTCCATGGGCATTGATTGTGGATCCAAATAAAATGAAATCCTTGACATTTTCAGTCTTTTCGATGTTTATTATGGTGTTGCTTATTGGTCCAGTTTTAAGGATTTTTTTTTTTTTTATGTTGAGGTATAATCCATACTGAAGGCTATATATAGTCTTTGATCTTCATCAGTAAGTGCTTCAAGTCCTCTTCACTCTCAGCAAGCAAGATTGTGTTATCTGTATATTGCAGGTTATTAATGAGTCTTCCACTAATCCTGATGCTGCATTCCTCTTCTTATACTCCAGTTTCTTGGATTATTTGCTTAGCATATTGATGAAAGATGAAATAATACAATGCTGATGCACACTTTTCCTGATTTTAAACCATGTAGTATCCCTGTTCTGTTCCAATGACTGCTTGTTGGTTTATGTACATGTTCTGCATGAGCACAATTAAGTATTCTGGAATTCCCATTCTTCACAATATTACCCATAATTTTTTATGATCCATACAGTGGAATGAGTTTGCATAGCCAACAAAACACAGACAAACATCTTTCTGGTATTCTTTGATTTCAGCCAAGATCCGTATCACATTAGTAATGCTATCCCTCATTTTGCACTTTCTAAATCTGGCTTGAATTTCTGGCAGTTCCTTTTCCATGCACTGTTGCAACCAGTTTTGAATGATCATCAGCCAAATTTTACTTGCATATGATATTAATGATATTGTTCAATAATTTCCATATTCTGTTGGATCACCTTTCTTTGGAATGGGCATAAGTATGGATCTCTCCCAGTCAGCTGTCGAATTTTCTTGGCATAGACGAATGAGTGTTTCCTGCACTGCATCTGTTTGTTGAAACATCTCAATTGCTGGAGTCTTGTTTTTCACCAATGCCTTCCGTGCAACTTGGACTTCATCCTTCAATATCATTGGTTCTTGATCACATGCTACCTCCTGATATTTTTTTTATAATTTCCACATTCATTTGGATCACCTATCTTTGTAATGGGCACATATAAGGATCTGTTCCAGTCAGTTGGCCAGGTAACTGTCTTTCAAATTTTTTGACATGAAATAGTGAGTGCTTCCAGCTTTGCATTCATTTACTGAAACATCTCAAGTGGTATTCTGTCAGTACCTGGAGTCTTTTTTTTTTTTTTTTTTTGCCAGTGCCTTCAGTATCACTTGGACTTCTTTGTTTAGAACTGTCAGTTCTTCTTGCTCCTTCCTGCATTGTTCAATATTTTGACCATATTTAGTGTTTCAACTCAAGGCTTAAGTTTTTTTCTTCAGTTCTTTAAGCTTGAGGGATGCCAAGTGTATTTTCCCTTTTAGTTTTCTAACTCTAGGTCTTTGCACATTTCATTATAATACTTTGCCCTCTCAAGTTGCCCTTTGAAATCTTCTCTTTTGGTCATTTACTTCATCATTTCTTCCATTCACTTGAGCTAATTTATATCCAAGAGCGTGTGTCAGAGTCTTTTCTGATATCCATTTTGATCTTTGCTTTCTTTCCTGTCTTTTAAATGCCCTTTTGCTTTCTTTATGTTTGATATCCTTGATGTCATCCAACAACTCATCTGGTCTTTGGCCATTAGTGTTCAAAGTGTCAAATCTATTCTTGAGATGTTTTCTAAGTTCAGGTGGGATATACTTAAGGTCATATTTTGGCTCTTGTAGACTTGTTTTCATTTCTTTCTGCTTCAACTTGGACTTGTATATGAGCAATTGATGGTGTTTTCTGCAGACAGACCCTGGCCTTGTTCTGACTGAGTTTCTCAATCGTCTCTTTTCACACATGTGGTTGATTTGATTTCTGTGTATTCCATCTGCAAAGTCCAAGTGTATAGTCACTGTTTATGTTTTTGGAAAAAAAAAAATGTATTTCCAATGAATAGACCATTGGTCTTACAAAATTCTGTCATTGGACTGTTTTTCTATCACCAAGGCCATATTTCCTACTACTTCATCTTTGTTTCCAGCTATAGCATTCCAACTGCCAGTAATTGTCAATGCATCTTGAGTGCATGTCTGCTCAGTTTCAGAATGCTAAAGTTGATAAAAATCTTCAATTTCTTCATCTGTGGCATTAGAGGTTGATGTGTAAATTTGAATAATCATATTAACTGGTTTTCTTTGTAGGTACATGGATATTATGCTATTACCAACAGCATTGTACTTCAAGATAGATCTTGAAAAGTTCTTTTTGAGAATGAATATGATACTGTTCCTCCTCAATTTGTTACTCCTGGCATAGTAGACTATATGATTGTCCAATTCAAAATGCCCATACCAGTCCACTTCAGCTCACTAATGCCTAGGATATTGATCTTTATGAGTTCTGTTTCATTTTTGACAACTTAAAATTTTCCAAGATTCATCTTTTGGACATTTTACATTTTGATTATTAATTGATGTTTGCAGGTGTTTCTTCTCATTTTGAGTTGTTCCACAAATAAAGGTCTCAAAAGCTTTACTCCATCCATGTCTTTAAGGTCAATTCTACTTTTGAGTGCCTTCCAACCTGAGGAGCTCATTTTCCAGCACTCCATCAGATAATCTTCATCTGTTATGCATAAAGGTTTTACTGGCCAGTTTTTTAAGAAGTAGATCACCAGGTCTTTCCTTTTAGCCTGAAAACTCCACTGATACCTGTTCACAATAAGTTAACCTGTTGGTATATGAAGTACCCATGGCATATATTCCAGCCTTACTGCAACACATAAACCACTACAATATAGGCATATAAGAAAACATACTCTTCAGAAAAATATAAGTGACATAGTATTACATATACATGCAGCTAACAAATTGATTGAAGTGTGTGGCTATAAATTATTATGTGTCAACTTGGTTAGGCTATGATTCTTAGTGGTTTGGCAGATCCTATGTAATTACCTTCCATTTTGTGATCTGATGTAAGCAGTCAGTCAGGTGAAAGGGAGAGTTTTCTTAGAGGTGTAGCTTGCCTTCAGTATATAAATGGAAGTTCTGGAAAAGCTCATTCTCTTTCTTGACCTTGCAGTCCTCTCATCAACTGACATCCAGTTTTGGGGACATAAACCTTCAGAATTCTGTTCTGCTACCTGACCAAAAGATTCTGAATTTGCCAACCCCTATGATGATGTGAACCAGCAGAAGTCTTCAGCCTGTTGCTTGGTCCATGCATTTGGGGGTTGCCAGCCATTTCCCCACAAACGCATGAGCCATTTCCTTGAAGTAAATTAATTTATATATATATATGTGTGTGTGTGTGTGTGTGTGTGTCACTAGTTTTGCTCCTCTAGAGAACCCAGAGTAAGACATGCACCATATCAAAACTGCTTTGATTTTAAGAAGATAATAAGCAAGTTTAAAAAACAAAAACAAAACCCTTGTTTTATATACATACCAACCAACCAACCAACCAACAAACAAAAAAACCAAACTCACTGCCGTTGAATCGATTGGACTCATAGCGACCCCTCCTTGGGTTTCCGAGGCAGTATCTCCACAGACGGATATAAATCAATTTTATTTCTTGACAAAATTTTGCTTTTGAAAATAATTGGTTTGTAAGTGCACGAATGTAATAAAACCCATTTGGTGGTTATTTTGGTTACCTAGTGCAGCTCTAACAGATGATACCACAAATGGGATGGCTTGAACAAACAGGATTTTATTCTCTTACAGTTTGGGAGGCTAGAAGTCTGAGTTCAAAGTGCCAGGCTCTATGGGCTGTGTGAAAGCCTCTCAACCTTGGGCTTCAGCTCTGCCTCTTGCTCCTGGCCCACTGGAGCTAGAGGCATCTCTTCACTCAGGCAGCTACTGGCTGCTGAGGCTGACAAGCCCAAGGTCCACAAATAAATGGCATAGCCCCGATGTTACCAAACCACATGGAAGGCCATTAATTCAAGTCCATTGAAAGTCCCAGGGTTGGCAGAGCATGGCAGGCTGCTGAACAATGACACAGCTACATGCAGGGTCCAAGCATGCCACAAGCTAGAGACTATTCCCACAGCTGTTTCCTTTATATGCGAAGCAGACCACATCCCTAAAGCAGCTACTCAGCTGCTTGTGATAGGTCCCACCATGGAGGTGATTGCCTGTCTTATCATGAGGAATAACTACCATCAGCTGCCCAGCCTCTCAACCAGGCCCAACCAAGTTGACAAACTGAACCACCACAGTCGTCAATATTCCAAAAAAATATACAGAAGTTTATTTTCAGTCATCTTGTTCACTCTTTGAAGTGCCTCACTTGGGATGACGATTGATATGGTCTTCCTATTCAGCAAACCTGATTGCTCCTCTTAGATACTTCAAAGGCACCTGAAATTTAATCTGATTAAAATTGATCTTCTGACCTTTCCCAAACTTGGACTTCTAGAAGTGCTCCTATTTCAGTGAATGGCCCCAGCACCTATTCAATTAGAAAGCTAGACACCTCAGCGTCAACTTTGATGCATTTTCTCTTTCTTGAATGAATGAATGAATGAATGAATTCATTTAAGAAATATTGCTTGAGAGCTTCCCATATTGTCATTCTTCTGGATGCTGAGAAGCAAAGTGAAAAAAGCAATTTCACACTTGTGTGGAACTTAAATCCTACAGAAAAGAGAGATAATAGACAAATAAGCAAATCAATATAAAATTTAATTTAAGGTAATGATAAGTGTCCAAAACCTGCCCATCAGTTTGTTGTACTGTGGTGACTTGTGTGTTACTACGATGCTGGAAACTATGCCAATGGTATTTCAAACCAGCAAGGTACCCATGGTGGATATGCTTCACGGGAGCTGCCAGACTAAGACTGATGAGGAATATAGGTCTGGCAATATATTTTCAAAAATTAGCAGTGAAAACCTTACGGATCACAACAGAACACTGTCCAACTCACTTACGCTGGACATGTGATCAGGAGAGATCAATCGTTTGAGGAGGACATGATGCTTGGTGAAGTAAAACCAAACCAAACTCACTGCTGTCAAGTCATATCTGACTCATAGGGACCCCTCCTTGGGTTTCTGAGGCAGTATCACTAAGGAAGTAGATTGCCCGACCTTCCTTCTGAGCAGTGACTGGTGGGTTTGAACTGCCAGCCTTCTGGTTCGCAGCCAAATGCCTTAGGCACTACGGCACCAATAGAGGGTGAGCAGAGGTGCAGGAGGCACAACAGCTGCAACAATGGATTTGAACATGCTTATGATCCTGAGGATGATGCAGGACCAGACAATATTTTGTTCTGTTGTACACAAGGTCATCTTAAATCATAGTCGACCCCCAGGCAAATATCTATCTATATCCAAAGATAAGTGTAATGAATACAAATAAAACAGGGTAAGAGGATAAAGGGTAATGGAGGGGGATTTTTTTTTTTTTTTTTTTTATGTTAGAGTGAGGCGAGAAGGCCTCTTCAAGTAGGTGACCATTTAATAGAAAGTAAGTGAAGTGAGGAAATAAGCCATGCATATATCTTGGAAAAGAGTGGTCCAGAGGGAACAGCAACAAAAGTCCAAGAAATAAACTTGGTGTGTCTCAAAGGGAAAGTCAGAGTAATTGAAGTGGTAAATGAGGAGAGGTAGATAATGATTTAACAAAGGGTGGGAAGGACCAGATTATAGGGCGTTTGCAGGCTTTGTTAGGAATTTTGTGTGAAAAGCCATTGTAGGCTGGAGATACTAAGAGTTATTAAATGATTTGATTTACATTTAAAAGACTCTCCTGTGTAGAGAGGTAGGGGGACAGGAAGCAAGGAGACAGGTAGCTATTGCAGTGTTTCAGGCAATGAATATTAACGGGTTGGATTGGGATGGTAGCTACAGAGATGGTGAGAAGTTGTGGGATTAGAATCTATCTTGAAGGTAAACAATATAGGATTTGTTGATGGATTAAAGAGCTCTGGTGGTGTAGTGATTAAAGGACTGGCTGCCACTCCACAGAAGAAAGATAAGGCAGTCCACTTTCGTAAAAATTTACAGTGTTGGAAACCCAGTGGCATTTCTATGAGTTGGGTATGACTTGATGGCAGTGAGTTTGGCTTTTTTGGTTTTGCTAATGGATTAAATATGAGCTGTGAAAATAAGAGGTAAATAAGTAATGACATTAAGGCTTTACCAATGAGCAGAAACATGTCAATTAACTGAAATTTTCACATCTTATATCTTATTGTGGTCTTTAAATTCTTCCTCCAAAAGACACATTAAATCTGTCTACTTGTCTCTATCGACGCTTTGCCAGTTTGCTGAAAAAGTCCTGTTTGCTGTGCAACTTCCTTATCCCCCACTCTTTCCTTCTCCAACCCCTTCTCAATGTATCCTCTCCCAAGCTTAGTTGGATCATATCACTTCCTGGAAAAAAACTCTTCCACAATTTCCAGTTATGCTGTAATGAAATCCAAATGATTAACATGACTTTTTTTTACTTCCTTTCAGATGTTCCATGTTCATAGTCCATCTCAGGATCTTTGAATACTTTTCCTTCTATCCATACTGTTCTCCACACTACCCGTCTCACTTTCCTAACTATCTTCTTTTCTTTTTCATTTTAACTGAAATGTTGTTGTTATTGTTAGGTGCCACTGAGTTAGTTCTGCATCACAGCAACTCTATGTGCAACAGAACAAAGCACTACCCAGTCCTGCACTAGCCTCACAATTGTTATGTTTGAGGCCATTGTTGCAGCTACTGTGTCAATCCACCTCATTAAGGGTCTTCCTCTTTCTCACTGACCCTCTAACTTTACCAAACATGGTGTCCTTCTCCAGGGACTGCTCCCTCCTGATAATATGTCCAAAGCATACAAGACAAGGTCTCACCATCCTCATTTGTAAGGAGCATTCCACTGTATTTCTTCCCAGACAGATTTGTTTGTTCTGGCAGTCCAAGGTATATTCTATATTCTTCACCAGCACTGTAACACAAAGGCATCACTTCTTCTTTTGTCTTCCTTATTCATTGTCCAGCTTTTGCATGGTTTTTGTTCCTAAATTCACCTGAATTAGACTTTGTGGTAGGGTCTTCAAAGGAGCCCTGGTGGTCCAGTGGTTAAAGCACTTGGCTGCTAACCAAAAGTTTGGCAATTCAAACCCACGAGCTGCTCTAGGGAGAAAAATATGGCAGTCTGCTTCCATAAAGACTTATACCTTGGAAACCCTATGGAGCAGTTCTGCTCTGCCCTTATAAGGTCCCTACCAGTTGTAATCGACTTGACGGCAGTGGATTTGGTTTCTGGTTGATTTGGTAGCCTTCCAAGGAGCAATGAAGCTCTTCTTCTTGAAGCACTAATCACAATGTACAATTATATATGTATTTGTGTTTGTTTGTTTGCTTTTCCAACACTTAATATTTCCAACTAGGTTGCAATTTTCATAGGTGGGGCTAATAACTATTCTTTGCTCACCAGTGAACAACCTAGTATCTGATAGACTCATAATAGATATTTGTTAGTTGAATGGAGTGAATATGTGCCAGTGAAGGGATAAGGCTAGAGAGGTTTAAAAAAAGGTGGATTGTCAGTGGTTGGCTTGGGACAAAAAGTTCTAAGCTCACAAGGAATTCTAAGCTTACAACCTTATAAGTTACCAGGAGAGTTGGTTGGGATGCATCTTGTGGTGGAGGGGATTCTAGGCTGCTCCATGAGTTAGATTTTTCCCAGAGTTTCATTCAGTGTTTCTCTCAGAGAAAAGACAAAGGCATTAGTAATCCAGACAAAGGCTTCTTTCCTTCTTGTCCTCTACAGTAATAGAGTCCCACATAACATAGTAATCTTGTTTGTTTCTGGATTCTTTGTGCTTCTCCTTCACCTCCCTCAGCTAGCAGCTGTTAAGCAGAAAGATTCACTGTTATCTAGCTCTACTTTGTGATGATCCATTGTAAGGTCTTCCAGCCTATACATGTAGCACTTGACCTGGTTCATTAAGCAAGTGGGTCTCATCATAATGGTCCCCCGTACAAAGTAGGTGTTGATCATCCCTCTGCATTCTCTCAGAGAGATAGGACAGACTAGATATGGACAAGGAGGGTTAGCAGGAGACCAAGAAATGTAGGAAAATGGAGGATCATGTGGAGTCCCATCTCATTTATCATCTCCCTGTCATCCAATCCCAGCACAGGAAGTACCTGCTATCCAAGTGAATTGAATTGAGCCCCTGGTGAAAGCTAAGGAGTAGATTATATGTAGATTACTGAATGATCTGGAGTCCAAGGAAGCCAGGAAATGGGTGAACCTCCAGGTTGATAAATTCAGGGAGCTTAGTCAATGAGCAAGGTGGAAAATGAGCTGGTAGGGAGACAGGAGATGAGAGACAATGATGTCAGAGCTAAGAGTGAGTCAGCAGCCAATGAAGTAAACCTCCAAGGAGAAAACTGAGAAGGGGCAGAAGGCATGGATAGCAAGTGGTTTTTAGCTCTCTGGGTGAGAGGAATTACAGTTTCAAGTAGATGAAGATGTAATCAGAATCAGTAAGAAAAATGAGCACAAGATTACTTGTGGCAGAGAGGCTCCAAGGTAGACCATGTGGAAATTATTCTTTCTCACCAGGATAAAGAGAATGAGGAGTAAGATCCACCTTGCCAGGAAAGAAAAACTCATAGAGATATCCTCTGGGTGTCAGATTCCAGACAGTGGATGAGGTCAGCCATTGATCCACTGATGACTACTTGATTACTTGGATGCATAAAGAATGACAGACTGTGAGGTATGGGATTCAGGGCAGAGGCAGGGTGAGTAAAGCACTGATTGAATGACAAAGAGTAAGATATGGCATAGCCCTGTGGAGATCTGACATAGAGATAGAAGCTTTGCCTACCATTACCAAAGAAGTTCTGTGGTAGTAGCATAGCTGCAAGATGCCAGCAGGCTGAATTCAGCAAACAAGTGTGAGGTTATCAGAGTCAGAGCAAGTGGAAGCCTAGAAATCAAGACTGACACTGGAGTCAGAGGTAAGGACAAAACAAAAATCCTCAGACCTACCTGGAACTGAGTCCATAGATGAGTCAAGTTTTCAAACCACAGGAGCTTACTAACAATGAACCCCCTGAGAGCATCTTCATTTGTCTAGTGTTATTTATTTTTGGTCTCATTTCCTCTGGGAGGTCCTCCTTGACTACCTCACATTAATTACGTTCCCCTACTATGATTCCTGTACTTTGACAACATGCATCATACTTCACTATAGCTTAATATTGTTCTTCCTTGTTGCATTAGTTTGGGGCTATGTCTGTTTGCACACCATAAATCCACAGTGGGTAACCCAAGTTTGGTACACAGTAATCACTAAATAAATATTTTGAATTAATTAATTAATTAATGGATAAATGAATGGATGAGAAAATGAATAAGGCAAGATGTAGCAAAAAATAAGGTTGAAAAGGAAGATGGAGCCAGATCATTTTGTACTTTGCAAGCCATGTTGTGGGGTAAAGACGTACCCTAAAAACATGGAAGAGCCATGAATTTTAAGCCTGTTCTCATGTCCAAAGACCACTAGCTCCATACCAGCGATGCCATTTTAGGCCATCCCTCTCAATTTAACTGGTTAAAATACTGATTTAAAGGAGTCAGCTCTGACATTTTGGTCTTCGTCACTTGAAAATAGTCTTTTAATCAATTTCTCAGTGCCTGTCATCTGCTACGAATGGCACAGCTTCCTTTCTACACCATTGATCTTCAAACAGTTAAAATTATGTGAAAAAGGGTTCCATACTTCAGTGGACTTATTAATCTTGGAAGTTCTGAATTCATGTATTTCACAACCTCCCAGTTTTCAGGGTTATTATGTTAATTAAAATAATAAAATAGACTCAGTGAAGAGCTTTTGGTAATTGAAATGAGTAAATGAACTTTACAAGTCATCTACCAGCCTCCTGAAATTTGGGAACTAGAAGAATAGGAGGTGAGGAACTTTTAACTTCTTTTCTTTTCCAGTAAGAAATGCACAATGATTTTCTGCAAAACTTTCTTTGTAATCTATCTGTGAGGTTTATAAACTCCTCAGAGAGTGATACAAATTTAGGGATCACCTACTTCAGTATATTTCAAACATTTATAGGTACGACATGCTTTTACAAAAGAAGGCTCAGAGAGAAGCCAAATATGTAAATTATAAGTAGATTAAGCACACTTATGCCTGTAAAAATTGGGCAAAAGGAGGTTAGTCTTGATCTCTTTTAACCTCTTTATTTTACAACTGAGGCCTGGAGAGTTAAACAACTGAGACAAAGTCATAATAGAAGTCAGAGTCAGAGCTGAGAGCTGTTCTTCCAATTACACTTGTTTTGTTTATTCATGAAACAAATATTTAACAAGTGCTTTTCTTGAAGCTACTTTTAAGACTAAGATATGCCTGACCCTCCTCTTCCCCCCCCCCAAAGAAAACACTGTCATTGAGTGGATTCCAACTTGTAGCAACCCTTAAAGGGTTTCCAAGGCTGTATGTCTTTATGGAGGCAGGCTGCCTCATCTTTCTCCCACAGAACAGCTGGTGGGTTCAAACCACTGCCCTTTTGGTTAGCAGCCAAGTGCTTTAACCACCACACCACCAGAGTTCATTGCACCTGACCCAAGCCATGGTATTTTCCATAGCCTTATATGCATGTGAGAGCTGGACAATGAATAAGGAAGACCAAAGAATTGATGCATTTGAATTGTGTTGGTGAAGAATATTGAAAATATAATGGACTGCCAGAAGAACAACAAACCCATCTTAGAGGAAGTACAGCCAGAATGCTCCTTAGAAGTGAGAATGGCCAGACTTCATCTCTTGTAATTTAGTCAAGTTGTCAGAAGGAATCAGTCCCTGGAGAAGGATGGTGAAGTGGAGGGTCAGTGAAAGAAGGCAAGAGCCTCAATGAGAGGGAGTAACACAGTGGCTCAAGCACGACAATGATTGTGAGGATGGCACAGGACTGGGCAGTGCTTCCTTCTGTTGTACTTTGGGAAACTATGAGTTGGAACCTACTCAGTGGCATCTAACAACAATAACACATTCTTTTTTATTTTTTTGTTAACTTTTTTATTATGATTTGGGTGAAATTTTACAAAACAGATTTGTTTTACATTCATTAGCTCATACACATTTTGTTTAATGACATTGGTTCCATTCTCCTCAGTGTAATAGCTCTCTTCCCACCTCCTCCCTGTGGTCACCCTTTCCCTGTGTCCTTCTTGCCTATGCATTCCTGCCTCCCTACTTTTCTTCCTGTGCAAATGCTGGTCTCCCATGGTTGATGGTTCTAAGAGGTGCCAAGGACTAATGAACAATAACTAATTCTTGAAGCTGAGGATACAGTATTACATAAAATAAAGTATGTTTTTATGGGAGAGAAAAAAAAATAGACAAACACATATTTATGTCAGGCTGTGATTGTGCTATGAAGAAAAAAGAACAGAATAAGGGTACAGAAAGTAAAGCAGCATACAGTCAGTATATTACACAACGTTATCAAGGAAGGCCTTTCTGATGAGGTAACATTTGAATAAATGAAAGAGTGAGCTCAATGGATTTCTGGGGGAAGAGTCCTGTGGGCATAGGGTACAGCAAGTGCCATTGATGTTTCCCTGCTGTGGTAGTTAAGGTTGTGTGTCAACTTGGCTGGGCCATGGTTTTGAGTGGCTGGGCAGCTGGATATAGTTATTCACCATGATGAGATTGGTAATCAACTCCATGGTGGAATCTGCTGAGTGCATCTGAGTAGCTGCCTTAGGGATGTGGTCTGCTTCTACTTCATTAGGAAAAGATTGGAGAAAGATCTCTGAGCCTTTTGACATGCTTGAATCCTTCACTTAGCTGAGTCTTCTTTCAGCAGCCTGCCATGTTGCCATGTTGCCAATCTTGGGACTGTTTCTGGACTTAAACAGGTGGCTTGTCATGCTGCTTGATAATCTTGGGATTGTGCTATTTTACTTGTTGACTTTGTGTCAGCCTCAGCAGCCAGCAGCTGTCTGAGTTAAGAGATACCTCCAGCTCCAGTGGGCCAGTAGCAAGAGGCAGGGCTGAAGCCCAAGGTCAAGGGGCCTTCACCCAGCACCTAGAGTTGGCACTTTTAACTTGGACTTCTAGTCTCCTAAAGTATAAGAGAATAAATTCCTATTTGTTAAAGCCATCCATTTGTGGTGTATCTGTTACAGCGGCACTGGAGAACCAAAACACCTGCTTCCCCTGCTCCTCCAGCTTCTCCAGGAGAGAAAACTTGCTGTTTTTTGTTGTGTGTCATTGAGTTGATTCTGACTCATAGCTACCCTATAAAGCAGAGTAGGGTTGCCACTTAACTGAAACCTCTTCGTGGAGCACATCACAAGGCCTTTCCTCCCGTAGAGCAGATGGTGGGTTTGAGCCACCCACCTTTCAGTTAGCTGTGAGTGCTTAACCATTGCACCACTAGGGCTCCGTGAATATATACTAGATGCCAGAAATTGCATTAGCCTCTTTACATGGATGAAGGCTCAGAGCAGTAGCTAGAATACAGATTTTAGGGAAACACAACTGACTTTGAATCAAGGTTTTTCAGACATTTAATTATATGACTTTGAGGAAGTGATTTGTCCTTTTTTGCCTTTAATTTTCTGATCTATAAAATGAGAATGATAGTATCTTCCTTGCATATTTGTACGAAGCATCTAATAAAATACACATAAAGTTCCTGACCTACATTGGGTATTCTATAGTTTTGAGCTATCAGCATTTTCCACTTCACTTTACTTGAATGAAAGACTTTTGTTGCAGTGGGCATTTACTATATTTTGGTTGCTTAGTATCTTTTTCCTCCTCCTCAAAGCAACTGATTTCCTATAATTAAATGATTCCCTATTCATTGGGTTTAGGAGAGGCTCTGTTGCCCCTTGCCATAGCACATCCTCTGTCTAAGCCAATCAGATATTTCCTCCATGGAATCTGCCTCTTGAGCAGAGAGAAAATAATGCAAGACTTGGTGTTCCTTTCTTTCCTGACTTGACTATTCCACCTGGAGGCTACTTTTGTGGCTTCTGCTCTTTGGAATTAGAACTCTTTGCTTTCTGCCACCCTCTAGTCCAGGTCTCCACCTCCCATTAGTTCTCTGAATCTCCAGCGCACTTCAAATGCATTGCCTTCTGCTTAAGTTAAATAGTCAGAAGAAAGGCCTGATAATCTGTCATGGGCATTGAAAATCACATGGAGAACAGCTGTACTCTGCAGCACCTAGGGTCACCATGAGTCGGAATTGCCTTGACGGCAACCAGAAACTAAATAGAATAGGTTTCTTTTCTTAGCAACTTAAGAAATTCTATCTTATACTTACATAAAACTAATTTAATTGGAGAAAATGAAAACAGCACCAACATAAACCATACTTGACTTGTAGATAATTAGAACTGTTTTGCTGAACAATAATGTTGATAAAGAAATTTTGAATTCCATATACAGTTTTTGCCAACTCATTTACCTCTCTAAAATCCAATTTTTACAATTAAAAAACAAGAAGATTATAAAAAACAAAACAAAACAAAATTAAACTGACTTGATTAATTGAATTAACAATCAATTAAACAAAATTGTTATGGATTGAATTTTGCCCCAAAAAGAGACCCTAAAAGTCCTTGATGAATGTGACCTTGTTTGAATCAGGATTTTTCTTTGAAGATGTGATCAGTTAACCAGGTCATATTGGAATAGGGTGAGCTCTAGTCCCTTTTGAGTTTTTTCGTAAAAGGGTCACACAGGAGGAGACATTATGTCAAAACACATTGTCTAAAAGCCAAAGAATACCAAGAAACACTCAGGGCTATCAGAAAGGGGAAGACACAAGGAATGATCTTCCCCTAAAGTAGACAGAGAGAGCATGGCCCTTCCAATGACCTAAATTTGGAATCCTATTCTCCAGAAATGTGAAATAATAAGTTTCTATTCTTTAATCCTTTCATGACCCCTGGGACACCTAGTGCCCACCTACATTTTCTGTTTCTGGGATTTATGGGGTAGCTGCTATCCCACTTTTAGTGCATGCTTTCATCTGGTAAAGGCCTGTATAACTGCATGAAGCTGAAGAAACAGGCCTCATCCTACCAACCCAGCATCAGGGATTCCTTGAAGCATATGTGTACCACTACTTATATCCATATCACTTCCAATTTTTTTTCTCATTTCATTAAAAATGCTTTTCCTTACTTAAAACACGGGGTTTCAATAAAAAACTCAAAGCAGAAAACAATTCAGTATTGAAAGGTTTAAAGCCACCTGGTTTGTGATATTTTGTTATGGCAGTCCTAGGAACCTAAAAAAAAAAAAAAAATCCTAAATTTTTCCAGAATTGAAAATTGACATTCTGGGATTCCAAATTCTGTAAGATTCTGATTCTAAGAATGTTATTATAATATTATTAGTTTTATATCTCTGAAGTTTTACCCAAAGGTCAATAAGGAAACACTTTCAGGTCATATTATAGCTTCAAATCATACTATGTAAGCAGCTACCTCTGTCACCTCTATACAAGGGTAATTCGAGACATTCAACAACTGGTTGTTGGGTTATATGGAAATAGAACGTTCTAGGAGGAGTTCTGGTGGTGTAGTGGTCAAGGCATTTGGCTGCTAACCAAAAGGTCAGTGGTTCAAACACAACAGCTGCCCCACAGAAGAAAGGTGAGATAGTCTGCTTCTGAATAAAATTACAGCCTTAAAAACCTAATGGAGGTCTCTATGAGCAGGCATAAACTCAATGGCATTGAGTTTGAGGGGAGACAATGAGATGTGCAAAGACTTGAAGTTAAAAAACAAAAAGGAAAGAACACACTTGGCATTTCTCAAGCTTAAAGAACTGAAGAAAAAATTCAATCCTCAAGTTGCAATATTGAAAGATTGTATGGACAATATATTGAATGATGCAGGAAACATCAAAAGAAGATGGAAGGAATACAGAGTCACTGTACCAAAAATAATTGGTCAATATTCAACTATTTGATCACATGATCAAGAATGAATGGTATTGAAGGAAGAAGTCCAAGCTGTACTGAAGGAAGTGGGTAAAACAAGGCTCCACTAATTGATGGGATATCCATTGAGATGTTTTAACAAACAAATGCAGCATCGGAGGTGCTTACTTGTTTATGCCAGGAAATTTGGAAGACAGCTACCTAGCCAACTGATTGCAAAAGAGTGATATTTGTGTCCACCTTTCCAAAGAAAGATGATCTAACAGAATGTGGGAATTACTGACCAATATCAATAATAACACACACAAGTAAAATTTTGCTGAAAATAATTCAAAAATGGTTGTAGCAGTACATTGACAGGGAATTTCCCAAAACTCAAGCTGGATTCAGAAGAGGATGTAGAACAGGGGATATCATTGCTGATGTCAGATTGATCTTGGCTGAATGCAAAGAATATCATAAAGATATTTACCTGTGTTTTATTGATTATGCAAAGGCATTTGACTGTGTGCATCATAACAAATTATAGATAACATTGGAAAGAATGGGAATTCCACACACTTAATTGTGCTCATGAGGAACCTGTACGTAGATCAAAGGGCTGTTTTTCGAACAGAACAAGGAAATACTGCACAGTTGAAAATCAGGAAGGTTGTGCATCAGGATTGCATCCTTTCACTACACTTATTCAATCTTTATGTTAAGCAAATAATCCAAGAAGCTGGACTATATGAAGAAGAATGTGGCATCAGGATTGGAGGAAGATTCATTAACAACTTAAGATATGCAAATGACACAACCTTGCTTGCTGAAAACGAAGATGACTTGAAGCACTTACTGATGAAGATCAAAGACTATAGTCTTCAGTATGGATTACACCTCAACATCAAGAAAACAAAAATCCTCACAACTGGACCAATAAGCAACATCATGACAAATGGAGAAGAGATTAAAGTTGTCAGAGATTTCATTTTATGTGGATCCACAGTCAACGTTTATGGAAGTATCAGTCAAGAAATCAGATGGACTGCAGTAGGAAAATCTGCTGCAAAAGACCTCTTAAACTGTTAAGAAGCAAAGATGTCATTGAAGACTAAGGTGAACCTGAGTCAAGCCATGGTATTTTCAGTCACTTCATATATGCATGTGAAAACTGGACAATGAATAAGGAAGACTGAAGAAGAGGTGATGGCTTTGAATTATGGTGTTGGTAATGAATACTGAAAACACCATAGACTTCCAGAAGAATAAATCTGTCCTGGAAGAAGTGCAGCTGGAATGCTCCTTGGAAGTAAAACTGGCCAGATTTCATCTCACCTACTTTGCTCACGTTGTTAGAAGAGATCTTCCTCTGGAGAAGGATGTCATGCTGAGTAACGTAGAGGATTAGTGACAAGTGCGAAGACCATTAACAAGATGGATTGACACAGTGGCTGCAGTGATGAGCTCAAGTATAGCAAGAATTACAAGGGTGGTGCACGACCAAGCGGTGTTTCGTTCTGCTGTACATAGTGTCACTATGAATCAGAGACAACTTGCTAGCACCTAACAACAGCAACAAAACATGATGTGCCCACTGAAAGTTAGTTTAACAGAGTTTGACTAAGATCACAGCTAGTCAATAGTAGGTCCAGGATTCAAATCCAGTTAGTTTTAACTCAAGAGGCTAACAGCTAAACAAAATACTACTCTACCTCAACAGAATACTAAGTCATGTGGTAGTTGACAGAAAAATTAGGTGGGATGACCAGGAAGGATTCCTGAAGGGAGTGATTTCAAACTGAGTCTTGCTAGTAGAATAAAATGTGGTTTCACTTTCTTTTCTTTTTCCCATTCAAATGGGTGGGAGGAAAGGCTTCTCAGATATAGGGGGTAAGGAGTCAAGTAGCAATGTGCAGGATATAATCAAAGTAATTGGGCTTTGTAGCTGAAGCATCAGTTTTATATGGGAAACATTGGAGGGTAATCTAAAGAAAA
The DNA here is from genome assembly GCF_000298275.1 of Orycteropus afer afer. Lineage (NCBI taxonomy): Eukaryota > Metazoa > Chordata > Mammalia > Tubulidentata > Orycteropodidae > Orycteropus > Orycteropus afer. The sequence continues at coordinate 6,388,201 of NW_006921756.1, forward strand.
GCTTGAACCCAGTTGTAAGGAATGATGGCAGAGTTTAAATCATAGACTTATGAATATAATCAATGAAATGCATCACACATATGCTCTGCTTTCTCCAAGTTACCTGTTCTGCATTGTATTTGCATTCTCTGCCTTGCTTAAATGGTCCCAAGGAAGGAAGAAGAGCCAGGTGATGTTATCAGGGCCAACAAATGGACTTTTGAGAAAATAAAAAGAAGAAATGAGTAGATACCTTTTCCAGGTATGAAGACAAGCAGTAGCTAGTTTCATAACAAAATCTCTCACAAGCAGCTCAATCCTTTCTGGAGGGTTCTAGGTGGAATCTCGAGCTATGTCTGGAATTTAGAGAGGGATGGGGAAGAAGTCTTCAGTGTGGAAAGAGGAGGGCTGTGACAGCAGGGTTGTTTGGGAGGGCAGACTCTTCTCCCCAAGATGGTCTTCTGTTTTGGAGCATAAGACTGAACAAGTCTTAACCAAGCTGACAAGTTATTGCAATAGGGGGAGAAAAAAAAGAAGAGAAAAAATTGAATCCCCTGCGGTAAAGACAAAGGTTATAGGATCAAGGGGCAAACAGAAGGAGAGAGACCTTAATGGAAGATTTATTGGAGAGTACGGCTTGCATAAAACCCAGCGGCAGGGATGACTCAGAGAATAAATTCAGCAATGATTCCTGTCATTTTGGCTGAGACCATACAGAAGTGATATTTCTCAGAAATGAGTCTCTGTCTACCCAAGGCCTCTAGCTTGCTAAAGATTGATTTCCAACATTGTAAATGTATATTAGGGGAGGGATGGTGGAAGTGGAAAAGGTGGCAACTTTGCTCTTTCTGGCATAGATTTTGTCTGAAATTGTATCTCTATTTACTTGAAAATCAGTCAGAATGTAGCCATACTTGTGGCTATGCCAATGGGAGCTGAAGGGTTTCAACAGATCAAAAGTACTCTGAATGCACAGCAGCCCACCGATAGAGTCTGCAGAAACGAGATTAGCAGCCCTGTATATGAGACCATTATTCCCACCTGCTTATCTGCAATTTCAAAATTAGTTAATTTAGTTAATTCTTAATTTCCTGACTCAGGCAAGGCAACTATATGTTTATAATGCAAAACTCAAGCACACAGTCAGCACCTTCTCTGTGACAGCATCTGTTCTAAGCACAGGGGACTTAAAGATGAGTAAGACACAATCCCTATTGCCCATCTGCCAGTTTGTCATACTGTGGTGGCTTGCAGTTGTTATGATTCTGGAAACTATGTTACCAGTGTTGCAAATACCAGCAGGATGATTCATGGTGGACAAGTTTCAGTGGAATATCTGGACTAAGATAAAGTAAAAAGGAAGGCCTAATAACCTACTTCCAAAAATTAGCCAGTGAAAACCATATGGATCGCAACAGAAAATTTCTTGATATTGTGCTAGATGAACCACTAGGTTGCTAGGTATTCAAAATACTCAGTGGCCACAGCAATGGACTCAAGCATACCAAAGATCATGAAGATGGCACAGGACCAGACAATGCTTTGTTGTGTTGCACATGGGACAGCCACGAGTCAAAGCAACTTGAAAGCAATCAACAAGATACAATCCTGATCCCCTTGAGAAATCCAGTCTAGCAAGAGATACAGACATCCTGATAACAATTAGAAGTGCTCTGAGTTCTGTGATAAGAGTGTGGAAACCAGGAATAGGAGAATGGAGTGGTAACCATCTCACCAGTGGAGGGCAGATGATAAAGGAATTTCTTAGCAGAGAGAAAAGCATGGGAAGATGGAGTAAGAATTTTGCATACAGTTTAAGGGAATAAAGTTAAGAGCAGATCTTTTCACAAACTTGCTTAAAACCCTTCAGTGCCTTCTCATTGCACCAGGAAAGAAAGGGGGGGGGGGAGGCCAAACTTCTTACATACTGCTAGCAGCACTGTCTACTTCATCTTGCACCATTCTCTTTTTTTCTCACTCTGTCTTAGCCCTACCAGTCTTTCTGCTCTTCAAATATACCAAGTTCATTCCTACCCCAAGGTCTTTTCATTTGTTGTTCCCCCTTCTATTGAATGCTCTTCCCCTAAACTCTTTCTCATTTTTCAGATTTCAGCCCAAATGCTACCCCATAAAGGAGCCTTTTGAGACCCCATTATTTAAATTAGACCCAGGATTCATATCTCTCACCATGCAAAAACTAACTCAAGTTGGAACAAAGACCTAAATGTAAAACTTAAAACTATAAAGATCACCAAAGGAAAAACAAGGGCAAATTTATAGGGTCCTACTACATGGCATAAATACACTACCAAACATAACTAAATTTACACAAACAGCAGAAGCTAAACTAGATGAATGAGACCTCCTAAAAATTAAACATTTATGCATATCAAAAGACATTATCAAAAGAGTAAAAAGAGAACCTACAGACTTGGAAAATAAATTTTGGCAATGCCATACTGGACAAGGGACTAATCTCTAAAATTTATAGAAAACTTCAATACCCTAACAAAAAGACAAAAAAAAAAAAATCCAATTAAAAAATGAGCAGAGGACATGAATAGACCCTTCATCAAAGAAGATACTTAGGCAGCCAACAAACACATGAAGAAATGTTCATATTCATTAGCCATTGTTGTTGTTGTTATTATGTGCCGTCGAGTCAGACCCGACTCACAGCGACCCCTCCTTGGGTTTCAGAGGCAGTATCACAGGGAAGTAGATTGTCCAACCTTCCTTCCAAGGAGAGGCTGGTGGGTTTGAACAGCCAGCCTTCTGGTTAGCAGTTAAGTCCCTTGTTGTTATGGTTATGTGCCGTCAAGTTGGACCCGACTCATAGTGACCCCTCCTTGGGTTTCCGAGGCAGTATCCCTACAGTAGTAGATTGCCCCATCTTCCTTCCAAGGATTGCCCCATCTTCCTTTCGAAGACTGGCTGGTGGGTTTGAACCTCCAGCCTTCTGATTAGCAGTCAAGTGTCTTAGGCACTACGCTATCAGAGCTCCCATTAAGTGCCTTAGGCAGTGCAAATCAAAACAACAATGAGATATCATGTTATCCCAGCATTAATAGCAAAGTTCAAACAACAACAACAAATGCTGGTGACAGTGTGGAGATTTTGACACCCTCATACTTTGTTAGTGGGACTGTAAAATGGTGTAACTGCTGTGGAAACATTATGGCAGTCTCTTAAAAAGTTGGAAATAGAAATACCATATGATCCAGCAATATATCAATATATATCTATATCTATATTTATATCTATCTATCTATCTATCTATCTATCTATCTATATCTCCCACTATTAGGGATATAGTTTAGAGGAATAAGAACTATGACACAAACAGATACATGCACACCCATGCTCATCACAATATTCACAATAGCAAAAAGATGTAAACAACCAAAATATTTATCAATGGATGAATGGATAAACAAACTATGCTACATAAACATAATGGAATACTATGTGATGTTAAAGAATAACTACAAACCTACATAACACCTCATAATATGAATGGACCCAGAGGATATTATACTAAGTGAAATTAGTCAATCACAAAAGGACTAATATTATATGATACCACTACTGTAAAATGTCAAGAAAAGATTTACAGATGTATATAAACATTCTTTGAATGTTACCAGGGTTGGATAAATCACTAACTTGAGGGTAGACACATATTAAATTGGGTGAAAACAAAGGAAATATATAATAAGGGGGAGGTTGTTGTTGTTGTTGTTGTTAAGTGCCATCGAGTCATTTCTGACTCATAGCGACCCCATGCACAGCAGAACGAAACACTTCCCAATCCCGTGCCAGCCCCACAATCCCTGCTGTACTTGAGCCCATCATCGCAGCCACCGTGTCAATCCATCTCGTTGAAGGCCTCCCC
>NW_006921756.1:6406429-6424470 GCF_000298275.1 Orycteropus afer afer
CAAGGCCAAATTTTCCAACTACCGGTGATTCTTCTTTGTTTCCAACTTTTGCATTCCAGTCACCAGTGATAATTAACACATCCTAATTGCATGTTTGGTCAATTTCATACTACAGAAGTTGATAAAAATCTTCAATTTCCTCATCTTTGGTTTTGGTGGTTGGGGCATAAATTTGAATAATAAACATATTAACGGGTCTTCCTTGTAGGTGTATCGATATTATCCTATCACTGACAGCATTGTACTTCAGGACGGATTTTGAAAGTCCTTTGTGATGATGAATGCCACGCCATTCCTCTTCAAACTGTCATTCCCAGCATAGTATATCATATGGTTTTCTGATTCAATATGGCCAAAACCAGTTCATTTCAGCTCACTAATGCTGAGGGTATCAATCTTTATATGTTCCATTTCATTTTTGACAACTTCCAATTTTCCCTAGATTCATACTTCATACATTCCATGTTCCAATGATTAATAGATGTCTTCACCTGTTTCTCCTCAATTTGAGTGGTGCCACATCAGCAAATGGAGATCTCGAAAGTTTACCTTATCCATATGAGTAAGGCTGGGTTTACTCTGATGATGCAGCTCTTTCCCAGTCCTATTTTGAGAGCCTTTTAACCTAACGGGACTATTCATAAAATTGTGCAGTAATGTATCAGACAGTGTTTTTTGCTATTTATAAGGTTTTCCCTGGCCAATTCTTTGAGAAGTGGATGGCCTCTTCCTTCTTCCTAGTCTGTGTCAGTCTGTAAGCTGGGCTGATACCTGTGCACCATGTGCATCCCGCTGGGTTTGAAACACCAGTGGCTCAGCCTCAAAACTCACATCAACACGTCACCACGGTAGGACAAACCAACAGAGAAATATTTAAAAGCTTCCCCCTATACTCCAGGTCTTCATTGCTGCCATTCTAAAAGACACCAGGAAACCTGAATTTTTTTTTTTTTCTCATGATTTTGTAAATATTTTCTTACCTTTTTTCTAGTAAATCCATTAAGAAATTTCCTAAAACTATTTCTATGAAGTCCTTCAATTCTTAACAGTGACAATGTAATAAAGTGTAATTCTGCAAAAGCAACTCTATGAGGCACCAAGGTACGGGAATCCAGCTCTGCAGCTCTCAGATTATCTAGCTTGGTCCAAGCACAGGGAATTTTGTGAAGTTGTATCCTCAGGTAGGTTTCAAATAATATTTCTTACAACTAGACTTTTATTCGGAATATTATAGGGAAGAGTTTGAGGTTGCAAACTTGTTAACTTCCTGGAATACAGATATTCTGCTTTGGTAATTTAATGCATAATCTATACCCACCAGCCACTCCTCGGAAGGAAGGTTGGGCAATCCTACTTCCGTAGTGATACTGCCTTGGAAACCCAAGGAGGGGTCGCTATGAGTCGGGGGTGACTCAACGGCAAATAACAACAACAACAACATATTATTGATACAGTTATCTAAGGGTAATGTAGATCTAATATGCTCTTAGGAAAGTTAAGATGTCAACAAAATCTTGTGCATGGGTAGATGGCCAGAGAAGACATTGGGCAGGGCCAAGATTACTCATGAAAAAAATATACAGGATCTATCTAATGCACTGACAACAGTCATGTTGTTGTTAGTTGCCACTGAGTCAGTCCAACAGAACAAAACACTGCCCAATTCTGAGCCATCCTCACAATCATTGCCATGCTTGAGCCCATCATTGCAGCCACTGTCATTTCATCTTGTTGAGGGGCTTCCCCTTTTTTGCTGACCCTGTATTTTACCAAGGATAACATCCTTCTCCAGAGACTGGTACCTTTTGATAACAGGGTCAAAGTGTATGAGATAAAGCCTGGCCATTGTTGCATCTAAGGGGCATTCTGGCTGCACTTTTCCAAGACAGATTTGATTTTTTCAGTTCTTTTGACAATCCATGGTACGTTCAATATTCTTTTTCAACACCACAATTAAAATGCTTCAATTCTTCTTTGGACTTCTTTATTCATTGTCCAGCTTTCAAATGCCCATGAAGCTATTGAAAAGACCGTGGCTTGGATCAGGAGAATCTTAGTCTTCAAAGTGTTCTTTAAAACTTTAAAGAGGTCTTTTTGCAGATTTGTCCAGTTCAATACATTGGTTTGATTTCTTCACTGCTGCTTCCATGGACACTGATTATGGATCCAAGTAAAACAAAATCCTTGACAACTTCAACCTTTTCCCCATTTGTCATGATGTTGAATATTGGTCTAATTGTGAGGATTTAGTTTTCTTAAAGTTAAGGTGGGAGCTCTGGTGGTATAGTGCCTAAGGCCATACTAAAGGCCTTTGATTCTTTATCAGTAAGTGCTTCAAGTCTTCTTCACTTTCAGCAAGCATGGTTGTGTCACCTGCAAATCTCAGGTTGTTAATCACTCTTCCTCCAATCCTGATGCTGCATTCTTGTTCATTTAGTTCAGCTTTTTGGATTATTTTCGCAGTTATACAGATTGAATGGGAGCTCTGGTAGCATAGTGGCTAAGGCACTTGACTGCTAACCAGAAGGCTGGTGGTTCAAACCCACCAGCCACTCCTCGGAAGGCAGGTTGGGCAATCGTACTTCCGTAGTGATACTGCCTCAGAAACCCAAGGAGGGGTCGCTATGAGTCAGGGCTGACTCGACGGCACATAACAACAACAACAGATTGAATATGACAGCTATCACATAATTGTTGGATTTTTTACTTTCAATTATAAGTAAGACAATATATTTTTTATTTTAATTAGAATTGAAATTTCATTGTAATTTTTGGCTTCAATGTTGAGCAGGCCAAGGGTTTTCTCATACTTCAAAGAGACAAAATTATGTGAATAATTATAAACTCCCTAAGGAGTGCATTCGACCTGAGGTCTAAAATGCCACTGAGAAAAAGAAGCCTGGAACAGTTCCCCATTCAGTGATTGTGTTTTAATAAATAAAATGTCAGCTGTAACGAAGAGAAAGCAGCATATGGGATGAGAACTCTACAAGTAAATTGTCTGCAGAATGTTGCAGTAATCCCCATGGCATGTGCTTTCCAGAGAATGATGGGATGTTTGTCAACACACGTAGAGCAAATGATAGGAAAAGACTCCCATAAAAAATTCATCTCTCTATCAAGTTAAATACACAAATACCTCAATTGTGGGTTGGCACAGACTAAATATTTAAAAGCTTCCCACAGTGCTCCAGGTCCTTATTGTTGCCATTCCAAACAACACCATGAAACAAGCATCACCCTCTTTCAGTCACTGAAAAGCACCTCTCCTCTCGGTCAACAAGCACCAGTTATTTTATGCTGACTGTTTGTGTTCTCCTCAGCCAGAACCAATTATAAGACACTTCCAGCTAGAGGGAATGCACCCAATTATACTCTTAGGTGTGCCTTACTTTCAAATGAGTTAGGTATAGACTTCCACTGTTCCCTAAAGAGACTATCATCATAACATCTATATCACTTCAGTGTGTTTGTATATGTATGTCCCTCTACTAGTCAGAAATAACATTGAGAATGGTGAATTTTCCTTATTTCTCTCAGTATACCCAGAACCTTTCATATAGTGGATTCTTAAAAATTGATTGTACATGAATAAGTAAATTTTAAAAATATTTTCCTCTCCATAAGAATATCTGATTCTCAAGTGACTAACACCATCACCATCATCTCACTGGTTCCCATGCTCTATACTCCTAAACATATATGATTTAAATAATCAAATACATCAAGAATACTCTATATAATATATTCTGTTTGGGAAGTTGTTACATATAATCTGTCATTTGAAATGTGATTCTATTTGTAAAAGTGTACTTCACATGAATATATTTTGAATTGTAGTTAGTAAACCCAGATGTATCTTCAAACTAAATCTGTGTTGAGTCTCCCAAGCAGATATGAAGCACAAAGGTGAAAATTAGCCAAACACATGGATGATAGCTTTTTACTCACTAACTCATTAATTTTAAAATCACTCATTCTTTGAGCACTGTTTTTGTAAGTTAATTTTTCTAAAAAGAAAATATGACATGAAGATGTTAAATGCTATGAAGACGTAATCTGTGTAAATAAACCATAACTGAGGATAATAGAAGTTATAAAAATAAGAGTTGCTTTCTGCATCAAGTGAGGCACAAGAGAGACGCAGAAGCAATCATTTTGCCTCCAAATGCAATCACCCCTAAGGATGGCCTGGAGGAGGAAAGGAAGAGGAGAAGAGGAAGGGAAAAAAGAGGGAATTCTTTACATTATGAATAATAATAATAATTGTTGTTGTTGTTGTTATGTGCCGTGGAGTCAGACCCAACTCATAGCAACCCCTCCTTGGGTTTCCAAGGCCATATCACTACAGAAGTAGACTGCCCAACCGTATGATAATATTAATAGTAATATTAATAGTTAACATTTATTAAGGGTTTACTATGGAATGGGCACCAATTCTATTCCATTGATTATTCTTAGCACCAATCTTTTATGAAGGAGAAAACAAATTTGAAGAGGTTAAGTAATTTCTCCAAGGTAATGCAACCAAACAATGGTGGAACTAGCATCTAAATCCTTATGTGACTCTCCTTCCTCTGTTGCTCCAGGTGAACAGAGGCCAACCGTATCATTATGGCCTCTTGCAAGCTTTTAAGACCTCAGGCACTATGAAACAAATTAGCCGGTAAGGCAGAAGCACTGAACATGTTATCTCAATCAACTAAGATGCCTCAAGAAACCATGACCCAAAATCTCCAAACAAAGGAAGCAAATTCTTTGGTGTTTGGTTGTACATACAGAACCTCAGCAGCTACTTCTTTTCTTTTCTTTTTTTTTTTTTTTAATGGTCATGGTTGTAAATATATCTATCACACAACTTTTCCCAATTCAGCTTTTTATAGGTATACAACTTATTTACAACAATTACATTAATCAGTCATGCAACCTACCCTTAATCGATGTGATTTTTTTCCATCACTGTAAACTGGAACTCGGCACTCCATAAGTAATAACAACCATCCACCCCCTTTCTCTCTCCCAAAGAGCCTTGGTGGCTCAGTAGTTAAGAGCCTGGCTGCAAAGTAAAAGGTCAGAAGTTCAAACCCAACACCTGCTCCTCAGGAAAAAGATATGCAGTCTTCTTCCATAAAGATTACAGCCTTGGAAACCCTGTAGGGCCATTCTACTCTGTCCTATTGGATCAATGAGAGTAGGAACTAACTCAACAGCAGTAGGCTTGTTTGGTTGTTGTTTGCTTTCTTCTTCCTCCTGCTCCTGGCAGCCACTAATAAACTTTGGTCTCTATATATTTGCCTGTTCTTACCTTTTTATATAAGTGATGTTATACAATATTTGCCCTTTTGTGATTGACTTATTTCACTCAGCATAATATCTTCTAGCTCCATCCATATTGTAGCATGTATTAAGACTTCATTTCTCCTACTGGCTGAGCAGTATTCCATTATATGGATGTACCACATATTTGTTTACCTATTCATCCACTGACAGGCATTAAGGTTGTTCCTACCTTTTGTCTGTTGTGAATAGTGCTGCAATGAACACTGGTACTCAAAAAAAAATCTCTGTTTGAATCTATGTTTTCAAGTCATTTGGGTATATACCTAGAAGTGGAATTGCTGGGTTATACTGTAGCTCTATTTTTAGTTTTTTTGGGAACTACCACACTGTTTTTCAAAATGACTATACCATGCTGCATTTCCACCAGTAGTGGATAAGAGTTCCAATTTCCCTACATCTTCAGCAGTAACTTTTATTTTCTGGGGCTTATTTTGTTTCTGTTATTTTATTTTTTCTTTCTTGTTGTTGTTATGTGCCATCGAGTAGGACCTGACTCATAGCAACCCCTCCTTTTTTATCCTAAACTCACTGCCACTGAGTTGATCCCAACTCATGGTGACCCCTCTTTGGGTTTCCAAGGCGGTATCTCTACGTCAATAGATTGCTCAATCTTCCTTCCTTCCAAGGAGTGGCTGATGGGTTTGAACTGTCAGCCTTCTGGTTAGCAGTCAAATGCTTTAGGCACTGCACCACCAGAGCTCCCTAATGGGAGTGAAATAGGATCTCTCAGATGACTCATGACATTCAGCATCTACTTATGTGTTTGGTGGCCATTTGAATGGTCTCTATTCACCTTGAGCATCAGAGGTAGGAGAGTCAAGAATAGAAGGAAGAAATGGAATGTGTGTCTAACTGCCTCCATGAACAAGTGTCCCCATTGTCATGAGACTAGAAGAACTGGATGGTGTCCTGCTACCATTATTGAACATTTTGATGAAAGATTCTATGTAAGAATCCTGATCAAAGGGTGGAGAATGAAGTACATAATTTCAAATCCTCATGGATCAACCCCTAAAACTACAGACCTGAAATAATCTTTAATCTGAAACCAAAAATATCCATGAAGTCTTCTGAAAGCCAAACAATAGTTTAGCTTAACTAATAAAGAATATCTGCCTTGAGCACTGTGCTCTATTAATTTTATATATATAATTATACATAATGCTCAAGGCAGACATATATATATATATATATATATATATGTTGTTGTTATTAAGTGCCATTGACTTGGCTCCAACTCATAGTGACTCCATGCACAACAGAATGAAACACTATGATAATCTACCTTGTTGAAGGTCTTCCATTTTTCACTGAACCTCTACTTTATCAAGCATGATATCCTTCTCCATGGAATGGTCCCTTCTGACAACATGACCAAAGTAGATGAGATGAAGTCTGACCTCTCTTGCTTCCAAGGAATATTCCAGCTGTACTTCTTCCAGGACAGATTTGTTTGTTCTTCTGGCAGTCCATGGGATTTTCAGTATTCTTCGACAACACCACAATTTAAAAGCATCAACTTTTCTTCAGTCTTCAGTATTCATTGTTTGGCTTTCACATGCATATGAGGCTACTGAAAATACCATGGCTTGGGGCAGGCATACCTTAGTCTTCAAAGTGACATCTTTGCTACTTAACACATTAGTCTTTTTTCAGCACATTTGCCCAATGTAATATATTGTCCGATTTCTTGACAGCTGCTTTCATGGGCATGGACTGTGGATCCAAGTAAAATGAAATTCCTGCCAACTTCAATCTTTTCTCCATTTATTGTGATGTTGCTTAATGGTCCAGTTGTAAGGATTTTCATTTTCTTTATGTTGAGGTGTAATCCTTCTGAAGACTATACTCTTTGATCTTCATCAGTAAGTGCATCAAGTCATCTTCACTTTCAGCAAGCAACATTGGGTCATCTACATGCCACAGGTAGTTAATGAGTTTTTCTTCAATCTTGATGCCACATTCTTCTTCATACAGTTCTGCTTCTTGGATTAGTTGTTCAACGTTCAGATTGAGTAAGTATGGTGAAAGGATACAACCCTGACATACACCCTTCCTGATTTTAAATCATGCAGTGTCCCCTTGTTCTGTTCAAACAATAGCCTCTTAATCTATGTACAGATTCCTTATGAGCACAATTAAGTGTTCTGGAATTCTCATTATTTGCAATGTTATCCACAATTTGTTATGATCCACACAGTCAAATGCCTTTGCATAGTGGATAAAACACAAGTAAACATCTTTTTGGTATTCTTTACTTTCAGGCAAGATTTGATAGCAACAATCCATGTTCTCTTTCAAGAATTTCTTGAATTTCTGGAAGTTCCCTGTCAATATAATGCTACTTCTATGCGTGCTGACTGTTGATCCAAGTACATATATAGATATAATTGGAAACAGTAATATGAAAAGTTAGATAGGAAACTAGGGAGCAGTGAGTTTATGCTAATAGGGGAAGAACAAATCGGACAAAGAGGGCGAGAATAGTTGCACAACTCTAAGAATGTAACCAATGACACTGAATTGTAGATGGAGAAACTGTTGAGTTGAAGCATGTTCTGCTGTGTATATTCTTAACAAGAGAAAAAATAAAATAAATTATTAAAAAAAAAGTCCTGATGTGCCTGATTCCAAATCTGAGCAAGTAACCACTAGACAGCACTGCCTTCTGACTGATACTCTGCACCACATCTTACAGAATGAGCAAAATCATAATGGTTTTGTGTTACCAGGGTTCACAGATTGTTAAGGAGAGAAACAGGCACTAGGAACTCCCCAAAACCCCAGAATGTGTTTTGTCCTCCGTTCTATGCTCTGATCCAATCCTGGGGCTTTAAAATCTAGTTAAAGCCTGCTGGCTCCTGAGTTTATACTTCATCCCTTACCTTTCTCCTGAGCTTCAAAGTTATATACATTTTAGTGTCCACTAGATATCTTTATTTTCATGTCTAATGGGCATGTCAGAAACAGAATCTTCAATTTTCTTCCTTCAATTTTACTGACCAGCCATTCAGACCAAAGACCTAGCAGTCATCCTTGACTCCTTTGTTTTACTTACACCTCATGTTAAATCTACAAGAAATTTCTTCTGACCCTACCTTAAAAATATATCTTGAATCCATCTCTAGTACCAAATCTCTCCATCCCTCTCCTGGACCACTGCAGTTGCTTCCTTACTGGTCTTCCTTAAGCTACTTTTCCCCCTTTGGCCCACCATAGCAGCCTCCTTCAAGCCTCCCTGCCTGAGCCCACCTTTCTCATGGATTACAGAAGCAGCCTCTTAACTGAGATTCCTGTCTTCCCTCTTGCTTTTTCCTTTCCCTGATCCCTTTAGTTTATTATCCACCCAGCAGTCAAAGTCACACTTTTAACAAATAAATTAGATTAATATCACTGTCCTTCCCTAAAACATTCTGGTGGCTTCCTATTAAGAGTTTAGGACAAAATTCAAAGTCCTTACTACAGCCGACAAAGTTCTACATGATCTGATTTTTACCACTTGCTCACTCTGCTCAGTTCTTCTTGCCAGTCTTCAAATAAGCCAAGCTTGTTCTCATCTCGCGGTCTTATTCCATGCTATTTCATCTACCTGGAATGTTCCTCTCTAGATCTTAGTATGGTTCATTTCTTTATTTAGTTTAATTTTTGCTCAATGTTCTACACTATCAAGAATATCCTCTTTCCATAATTGCCTATTTCTCTGTCCTGTCATACTTTTTTTTTTTTCATATCCCTCATCAATTCCTCAAAACTCATTGCCATTGAGTCAACTCTGACTCATAGCAACCTCCACTGGGTTTCCAAGTGTGTAAATCGTTATGGATGCAGACTGCCTCATCTTTCTTCTGTGGTGTGGCTGGTGGGTTCAAACCCAAACTCCTTTATCCATACTTAATAATATATGTATTTGCTTACTTTGTGTTTCACCCATTTAAATGAAAGCTTTACAAGGGCAAAGACTCACTCTGTCTTTATCATTCTGTATCCTCAGGATATAGAACAGAGTAAGTACTCAATACATACTTATTTACTGAATGCTGTTTTTCCAGGGTCCAGCACGAGGCCTGACACATAACTGATACAAAAATATTTACTAAATGAAAATAGAAATGAACATCAATGTGAGGTGGTAGGAGAGTGAGGGATACACCCGGAGAAAGCCAAAATTAAATTTGGAAGGTCACTTTTAAAGTCTTATGCAAGGGATGGTGAAGAATCCAATTTTAACAATGGTTGAGTATGCTAAAGAGAAGGCTCATTTTAAAATCTGAGCCCTTGCAGTGTGAGCACTACTGAAGAATCCCACTCACACAGTTGACTCCTTCTTTAAAAGTGGTATAGCTGGGTCTTGTTTATGGAGAGGATGGACTCTCTAGTCCTCGATCTGGGTTTTCATTTTAGTTCCCAGTGTTTAGTTCCCAGGCCGGCAGCACCCAGCCTGGGCTAAAACATTTCTAATACTAGATAACTCACTGCTTCCTGTGGCAGCCAGTGTCATATTTTGCCATCAACAAGGTTTAAAAAACTATTTTATTAATCAAGCTCAAACTTCTATAAGCATAGCTTTCCCTCACTGGTCCTAGCTCAGTCTCCGGGGGTCACACATAGCAAGTACAATGTCTTTTTCATGACCACTCTGCCTACTTGAAACAAATCTCATGGCTCCATAAGTCTTCTCTTCTCCTGCTTCTTCTCCTGTCTAAACAGCCCAGAAACTCTGTGTCTCAGTCACATTTGCTAAAGATTTAGCTGCCCCTTCAATTTCCACAAATCAAGTATTTTCCTTTTGACAAATATAAGCAATTCAAAACAGAAGAGAAAACCAGTATTTTCTGAGCATCTACTTTTGAGACCTCCATTTGCTGACATGGCATGACTCAAATTGAGGAGAAACAGCTGTAAACATTCATTAATAATAAGAACATGGAATGTATGAAGTATGAATCTAGGAAAATTGGAAGTTGTCAAAGATGAAATGGAATGCATAAAGATTGATATCCTAGGCATTAGTGGGCTGAAATGAACCAGTTTTGGCCATTTAAAATCAGACAACCTTATGATCTACTATGCTAGGAATGACAATTTGAAGAGGAATGGCTTGGCATTCATCATCACAAAGGATGTTCCAAGAACTTTCCTGAAGTACAATGCTGTCAGTGATAGGATAATATCCATATACCTACAAGGAAGACCTGTTAATACTACTATTATTCAAACTATTATTCAAATTTATGCACCAACCACCAAAGCCAAGGATGAGGAAATTGAAGGTTTTTATCAACTTCTGAAGTCTGAAATTGAATGAATGTGCAATCAATATGTGTTAATTATCACTGGTGACTGGGATGCAAAAGTTGGAAACAAAGAAGAATCACCAATATTTGGAAAATTTGGCCTTGGTGACAGAAATAATGCTGGAGATTGCATGATAGAATTTTGCAAGACCAATGATTTATTCATTGCAAATACATTTTTTAAACAACACAAATGGTGGCTATACATGTGGACTTTACCAGGTGGAATACACAGATATGAAATTGACTACATCTGTGGCAAGAGGCAATGGAAAAGCTCAATACCTTTAGCCAAAACAAGACCAGGAGTTGATTTTGGAACAGACCATCAACTGCTCATATGCAAGTTCAACTTGAAGTGGAAAACAATTAAAACAAGTCCATGAGAGCCAAAATATGATCTTGAATATATCCCTCCTGACTTTAGAGACCATCTAAAGAACAGACTTGATGGATGCATTGAACACCAATGACCGAAAACCAGAATTGTGGGACGACATCAAGAACATCATCCATGAAGAAAGCAAGAAGTCATTAAAAAGAAGAGAAAAGAAGAAAAGACCAAAATGGATCTGAGAAAAGATTCTGAAACTTGCCCTTGAATGGAGAGTAGCTAAAACAAATGGAAGAAATGACAAGACAAAAGAGCTGAATAGAAGATTCCAAAGAGCAGCTTGAGTAGACAAAGCCAATTACTATAATGAAATGTGCAAAGACCTGGAGTCTGAAAACCAAAAGGGAAGAACACGCTCAGCATTTCTCAAGCTGAAAGAATAAGGAAAAAATTTAAGCTTCGAGTTGCAATATTGAAAGATTCTATGGGCAAAGTATTCAGTGATGCAGGAAGCATCAGAAGAAGATGGAAGGAATACACAGAGTCACTGTACCAAAAAAACTGGTCAATGTTCATCCATTTCAAGACGTGGCATATGATCAAGAACCAATGATATTGAAGGAAGAAGTCGAACAAAGCCAATTACTATTAAGAAATGTGCAAAGACCTGGAGTTAGAAAACCAAAAGGGAAGAACACATAAGTTGAAAGAACTAAGGAAAAAATTTAAGCCTCGAATTGCAATACTGAAAGATTCTGTGGGCAAAATATTGAATGATGCAGGAAGCATCAAAGGAAGATGGAAGGAATACACAGAGTCATTGTACCAAAAAGAACAGGTCAATGTTCATCCATTTCAGGAGGTGGTATATGATCAAGAACCAATGATACTGAAGGAAGAAATCAAAGCTGTACTGAAGGAATTGGCAAAGAATAAGGCTCCAGGAATTGATGGAATACCCATTGAAATGTTTCAACAAATGGATGCTGCAGTGGAGACATTAACTTGGCTATGCCAAAAGATTTGGAAGACAGCTACCTGACCAACTGACTGGAAGAGATCCATATTTGTACCCATTACAAAGAAAGGTGATCCCACAGAATGTGGAAATTATCAAAGAATATCACATGCAAGTAAAATTTTACTGAAGATAATTCAAAAACGGTTGCAGCAGTATATTGACAGAGAGCTTCCAGAAATGCAAGCTAGATTCAGAAGAGGACGTGGAACAAGGGATACCATTGCTGATGTCAGATGGATCTTGGCTCAAAGCAAAGAATACAAGAAGATGCTTACTTGAGTTTTATTGACTATGCAAAAGCATTTGATTGTGTGGACTGTAACAAATTGTGGACAACATTGAGAAGAATGGGAATTCCAGAACACTTAATTGTACTCATGAGGAATCTGTACATTGACCAGGAGGCTGTCATTCGAACAGAACAAGGGACACTGAATGGTTTAAAATCAGGAAGAGTTGTATCCTTTCACCATACTTATTCAATCCCTATGCTGAACAAATCATCAGAGAAGCTGGACTATATGAAGAAGAATGTGGCATCAAGATTAGAGGAAGAATCATTAACAACCTGTGATATGCTGATGATACAACTTTGCTTGCTCTAAGTGAGGATGACTTGAAGCACTTACCGGTGAAGATTAAAAAAATATAGTCTGCAGTATGGATTACATCTCAATACAAAGAAAACAAAAATTCTCAAAACCAGACCTATAACCTATAAGTTGTCAAAGACTTCACATTGCTTGGTTCTCCAATTGACACTAATGGAAGCAGCAGTCAGGACATCAGACAATGCATAGCACTGGGTAAGTTGGCTGCAAAGGACCTCTTTCAAATGCTGAGAAGCTAAGACGTCTCCTTGAGGACTGAGGTGTCCCTGACAGGAGCCATGATAGTTTAAATCACCCCATATGCATGTGAGAGCTGGACAACGAATAAGGAAGACCAAGGAAGAATTGATGCTTTTGAGTTGTGGTGTTGGTGAAGAATACTGAAAGTACCATGGACTGCTAAAGGAACTAACAAATCTGTCCTGGAGCAAGTGTAGCCAGAATGCTCCTTGGAAGTGAGAATGGCCATACTTTGTCTCACTTACTCTGGTCATGTTGTCAGTAGGGACCATTCCCTGGAAAAGGATGTCATGCTTGGTAAGATGAAAGGTCAACAAAAGAGGGGAAGGCCCTCAACAAGACGGATTGACACAGTGGCTGCGGTGATGGGCACAAGTATAGCAGGGATCACGGAGCTGGTGCAGGACCAAGTGGTGTTTCCTTCTGCTGTGTACAGGGTTGCTATGAGTCAGAGATGACTCGAAAGCACGACAGCACTTAACAACAACAACTATATGCCAAACTTTTGCAAAGTGTTTTATCCAATTTTTATTTAATTTTTATTTAATCATCATAACAACCTGGGATGTAGAAATTATCATCCCCAATTTAAACACAACCCAATTAAAAAGAAATAATAGGACTTGACTAAAACTGAGTATTCAAACTGATGAAATTTAATAATTGTGTGGGGGAAAAAAAGCAAAACTAAAAATAAAAAAAGCATCACCAGAGGCTAATATTCAGGGTCCCAGCAAGATCCTAGATGGCACACTCAAATTGGCTAACTTCAGGAAAATTTAAAACAAGGACTAATCACCAAAGTATAACAGAGTAAAGAGTCCCAAGCTTTTGCTTAGCTTAGCGCAACAGTTAACTCACTTGGCTGGTAACAAACAGGTCAAAGGTTTAAGTGCACCAGAGGTGTCTCAGAAGAAAGGCCTGGTTATCTACTTGTGAGAAATTACTCATCAAAAACCCTATGAAAACTCTAGTACAACAGTTCTACTCTGACACACTAGTGGTTGCCACGAGCAACTCCGTGGCAACTGGTTTTTAGGCAGAATATACAAAAAAACATGAAGGTCAGCATAGTCCTTAGAGGCTAGTTACCACTTAGAGGCAAGAAGTGGGGGTGCATCCTGGAGAAGGCTGTGTTGAGAGGTCCAGCTTACAGGAGCTATGACTTTTAATCAAGAGACATAGTCAGTCAGTATGACACTTCAGAGAGGAAAGCTGAGAAGTAATTATTACAACTTTACTTTTCTCCTCCTTCCCAGAGCCTTTGCTGGCATTCCTTATTGGCTGAACACTACAGAAACCATATGTCCAGGAGATAGGTTGATGTAATCTGTACAGATCATCCTGAGGACAAGATGGAAGATAGAGGAAGTGTCAAAGGGTAGAGAGAAGAGACAAATGGATTATCTCTTAGAGATCCACTTAAAGGTGGTCACAAAAGGGTTTAAACAAACCTGAAATTGGATTGTATTTCTTTGTCGAAATTACCACATTGTATGTTTTCACCTGCCAACTAGTTTTGTTCAACATAATGATAGAAACAAAAGACACTTTTTAAATGATTATTTTGCAATTACAGCCCAATTTAATGAAAATTGCATGCTTTTTTTCCATATCAACTTCTCTGAAAATTCCTTTTTGGTATTTCATGAGCATCCCATAGTTCTTGAAGAGTATTTATATATAACCTTTTTTAATTGTTTCTCTAAAACAATTAGAATTTCATTATTATATTTGAAATTTTAATACAGTCATTATAATGTCAAAGGAAACTTCTCTGAGACACATTCATATTTTCATATTAATGGAAGTGCTGTTATAATGTTAATAGAAAAATGGGTTTAATCAATTATTTAATTCATCCATTAACTATATGCTACCCTAAAACTCAAGGGAATGTACAACAAAAAAGCTCATTTAAAACAACAAAAAGGATTGTGCTTTGGAAACTTTCAAGGTATATTCAATAACTTTGAATCATTCTAATCTAGAATGATTAATCTCCCAAAAATAAAAAGAGCAGACCACATAAAAAAGATATAGTTCTTAGAGTTACAAGAAAGTGGACTAACATATAAGCTCTACAGCTTGCTTATTATGTGATTTTTCAAAGCATTTGAAATCTCTGAGTCTGTTTCTTCATCTGAAAAATGGGAGAAATAGTACAGTTATTGGAGGATTATGGTAAATAAGCAAGGATTCTAAGAAAGTGTTTGGTACACTGAAGATGCTCAGGAATAGGATGTATTATTTATTTTTATTCTTGAATAACATTTCTTTCAGAAATCCCTGCCTCCCTTCCCACTTGATAATTTCCTTTCTTCCATCTCTCACAGCACTGAACCTGAAGCTAGCCCTGAGCTAGGAGGCCTTTCCTTCCTCCCTCTGGGCCTTGCCCCATATTCTTTAATCCCCAAGAGCAAGGGACTAGCTAAGCTAAAATTCCCCCAGACACACACTCCAAAAATGCAATTCTTTAAGTCTTGTCACAGAAAAGGAAAAGACCAAAAATTGTTTTGTTTTGAATGCCTCCAATGGAAGAGAAGAGCCCTCCTTGGGTGGTGTAAACTATTAAGTGCTCAGCTGCTAACTGGAAGGTTGGAAGTTTGAACCCATCCAGAGGCACTTCAGAAGACAGTCTGGAAACTTATTTCCAAAAACTCAGCCACTGAAAGCCCTATACTCACTGCCATTGAGTAGGATCTGACTCACAGCGACCTCTCCTTGGGTTACCGAGGCAGTATCACTACGGAAGTAGATTGCCCAATCTTCCTCCCAAGGAGTGGCTGGTGGGTTTGAACCGTCAGCCTTCGAGTAAGCAGTCAAATGCCTTAGGAAGTATGCCACCGAGCTCCTTTGAAAACCCTATGGAGCACAGTTTTACTCTGATACACATGGGGTTGACATGAGTCATAGTTAAGTTGATGGCAACTGTTTTCTGTTTTGTTTTGTTGTAAGAGAAACCACTCCCTAACTCTCTGCAATTCAAGAAACAAACAAAGGTGTTACAGATAGGACATTTGAAACCTTCAATCCACAAAGGATAATGACACTTTCAATTGGACCCATGTGCTTGGCAGGTCCTTCCCTAGGGAAACTGGCAGTAAAGGGGAAGGTTGTGTTTAAGGTAACAGTAGGTATTATCATCATTCCAATTTTAGAGAGGTAAGACACTAGATCAAAGTCAAACCAGAAGTTGATTAAGAGGAGAGCAATCAGGTCAGCTGCCAGTGATGCTAATGTCTAAGAGATATTCAATATAACTGAAAGTATAATGAAGGAGCTCTGGTGGTGTAGTGGATAAGACATTTGGCTGTTAACCCAAAGGTCAGTGGTTCAAACCCACCAGCCACACTGCAGAAGGAAGATGGGGCTGATCTACTTCTGTAAAGATTTACAGCCTCAGAAACCCAACGGGGGTTGCTATCAGTCGGAATCAACTTGATGGCAATGAGTTTGGTTTGAAAGTATAATGGATGAAAAATACTGCATGTAACAGCAATTTCCACTCTATATCATTTGGAGTTATGCTTTGACAATCCACACATCTTGGTTATCAGCTATTTAGTGGTTGGATTTGAAACTAACACTTAGTCTCTTTTGATTCCAAATCCTAACCTTTTTTTCACCTACCTATTTTGCATTTTAAGAGAGTTCAAAAATCTTAATATAAGGGATTATGGTCTGAAGAAATTGAAAGAAGGAGGCAAGTCTAGAACAGGTTTGTTGTGCTAATTTTCTTAAGTTCACTGTGAAGTTTTTGGTCAATAATAGATGTATCTCTTCACCCAGTTATTCTCTTTTTCTAGGCTTAGTGGGCCTTACTGTTCCTCCACACTTCAGTAATCTCACTGAACTTGACTCTACCTTTCAAATTCTTTCCTTAAGCCTCAGTATCATCTAAAAGGAAAAAAGACAAAAAAAAAAAAAAAAAAAGAAAGAAAAGAAAAGCAACGATGAGATATTAAAGTTATAAGGAAGTCCCTGGATGGCACCAACAAGTTCAGTGCTCAGCTACTGATTGAAACTGGCAGTCAGTGTCCACCCAGAGACACCTCAGAAGTAAGGTCTGGCAACCTACTTCCAAAATATCAGCCATTGAAAATTGTATGGAGCCCAGCTCTACTATGACTTATATGAAGTCACCAGGTTTCAGAACTGACTCAATGGCCACTGGTTTGGTTTTTGCTTTAGGGTATAAAGGTAAAAGAAAAGAGATAGGAAGCATCTAGAGGCGTGGTTGCCATTACCAATTTTGGTGTTATTTTTCTTTCTAGCATTATCATCAGACTATCTTGCAATTATCTGGTTTTATGCCTGTCTTTCCCACTACTAGAGTGTGAACAACTCAAGAATATGGTGTTTCAGGGCCTATATCTATCCATCTCTTTATCCATACCACTCAATGTAGTACTGAGAAAATCCTCAAACATTTGTAGATTGAACACTGCTCTGCCAGGCCCAACTGCCTGAAGTTTCCTGAACAGTACTTTAAAGAGGAGAGTGGCAAAGTAACTCCTTTGTAAAGATGACTTCCAGGTTTGGGTCCCACTCAGGCATCTTTCGTACTTCTGCTTTTATTTCACAGAATAAGATACGAAATGAGACATCAAGGGAAAGGACATCAAATCCTGGAGAGACTAGATGCAATTTGCACCTCCACAAATTGTCCTTAGGACCTCAAATTGCAACTAATTATCACCCGTAATTAGAGATGCTCTTCAGAGAAGCAGAAACAATATCATAAAGAGAGCACCCCATGTTCTTCAAAGAACAGTTCAGATGGGACAGCTACTACTCCCCTGATGAATATCTTTCCCTGATGAAGGGGCTCTAGTCTGCCTCAGTGACTGACCCAGAGGCGTACTGCTTGGTATTAATGACAAGAACAACAAAGTGCATCTTGAAAGTGTTCTTAAATTTAAACAGTGCTTTCATAATGAATATCTTACTAGATCCTCACAAGAATTCTGTCACAAAGAAGATTCATTCATTCATTGTACACCTAGCATGTGAAATTTACTCTGCTAAGTAGAGAAAATACAGCAGTAAACATACCCCATAAAACATCTGCCTTAGCAAAATTTATATTCTCATGGGAGAGACAATAAGTAAACATGTCATTACAGTACAGTGTGATGAGTGCTACAATAAAAGTACATGTAGTTATGTGTGTATATATATATATATATATATATATA
>NW_006921756.1:6424853-6436163 GCF_000298275.1 Orycteropus afer afer
ATTGCCCAACCTTCCTTCCGAGGAGTGGCTGGCGGGTTTGAACTGCCAGCCTTCTGGTTAGCAGTCAAGTGCTTTAGGCACTATGCTACCAGAGCTCCTACACAGTAAGTAGAGAAATCAAAACCAAAACATGGATCTTTCGACTTCAAATCTCTGGCTTGTTGTAAGAGAATACCTCCATTTAACATTGAATTTGCCATTACAACTTCCCTATAACTGTGTACCTATCCTACAGTTGAATATCTTAAGTGACAAGATCTTCATTCTCTCATAAGATAGTTCATTTCATTGTAGGAGTGAATATTTTGTTTTTCTTCATATTCTTCCCTAACACAAACAGCAATGAGGAGGAAATACTATGTTTAGAGAAGGAAGGGTGCTTCAGTAGAAATATGGACATGGAAAATGTGATTTGTCCACAAGTTTTGAAAGCTAGACAATAAACCAGATCTCTTAGTAAAATGAAAAGGATGGAACAGAGCAAGAGGTACTGATGATGTTGAACAACCAATGTATTGTCGGCAGCAGTGTCAAATGATACAATCATTTTAGAAAATTAATTGACAGTGTTTATAAAATGGAACTTACATGTAATAGACTGAATGATGGCCGCTAAGGATATTAATTTCCTAATCCCAAAGTGTATAAATGTTACTTTATGGCAAAAGTGACTCCGCACATGTGATTAAATAAGAGATTTTAAGATGGGGAGATTTTTCTAGATTTTCTGGGTTGGCCTGATGTAATCACAAGGGTAAAAGGGAGAATGACGTGCAGATAGAAGCACAGAAAGATTTGAAAATGATACTGCTGGATTTGAAGATGGAGAAGAGGGCCCTGAGCCACTGAAGCAAGCAAGGAATGCAGTTCCAGAAGCTGGAATAGGCAAGGAAACAGATTCTCCTTTAGAGTTTCCAGAAAGTACCTAACCTGTCAACACTTTGATTTTAGCCTCATTAAGGAACTCCAAAAGTACAAGGGAATAAATTTATGTACAGGAAAATATTAGTTAATACAATACACAAACTCAATAACTTAGCATTTCCACTCCTAAACATATGTGCATCAAAAGACATATAATATTCTCAGAATATTATTTGTAATATACAAAATCAGAAACTACTCAAATGCCCATCAACAGCATAACTTATAAGGAAATTATGGAATACTTGAACAAGAGAATGCTATATAGCAATGAGAATAAATAATCTATATGTGGAAATGAAATTGAAATAATTGTATATACCCCAAAACCAAAAAAAACATACCCACTGCCATCAGGCTGATTCTGACTCATAGGGACCCA
Organism: Orycteropus afer afer; assembly: GCF_000298275.1. Lineage (NCBI taxonomy): Eukaryota > Metazoa > Chordata > Mammalia > Tubulidentata > Orycteropodidae > Orycteropus > Orycteropus afer. Next base: position 6,426,160 of record NW_006921756.1, read on the forward strand.
ATAGAACAAAGTGGAACTTCCCAGAGGGTTTTGAAGGCTGTAAATCTTTACAGGAGCAGATTGCCTCCTTTTCTGCTATAGAGAAGCTGGTGGGTTCAAACCACTGACCTTTTGGCTAGCAGATAGACCCATTAGCCACTACCCCACCAGAGCTCCTTATTGTCACATATAGTTATAGAGCATTCTCATTGTTATATTTCATTTTACAGGATCCATGATCAACATCCATGGAAGCAGCAGTCAAGAAAACAAATGATGTATTACACTGTGCAAATCTGCTGCAAAAGACCTTTTTAAAGTGTTAAAGAACAAAGATGTCACTTTGAGGACTAAGGTGCGCCTGACCCAAGCCATGGTATTTTCAATAGCCTCAAAAGCACATGAAAGCTGGACAATGAATAAGGAAAGTGAGGGAAGAACTGATGCATCTGAATTGTGGTGTTGGCAAAGAATATTACATATATCATGGGCTGCCAGAATGTCTTTGAAGAAGTACAGCCAGAATGCTCCTTAGAAGCAAGAATGGCCAGACCTCCTCTCTTGTACTTTAGTGATGTTAACAGAAGGGATTGGTCCTTAGTGAAAGATGCAATGCTTGGTAAAGTAGAGGGTCACCAAAAAACGAGAAGACCATCAACAAGATGGATTCACACAGTGGCTGAAGCACTGGGCTCAAGCACAACAAGGATTGTGAGGATGGTAAAGGACTGGACAGTGTTTTTTTTTTTTTTTTTAATGTTATACTATGAATAGGAGGAATTCTGGTAGCATAGTGCCTAGGCACTTGACTGCTAACCAAAAGGCTGGCAGTTCAAACCCACCAGCCACTCCTCGGAAGGAAGATGGGGCAATCTACTTCCATAGTGATACTGCCTCGGCCAACTCAAGGAGGGATCGCTATGAGTCGGATCCAACTCAACAGCACATAACAACAACAACAACATGAATGGGAAGTAACTTGAAGGCACCTAACAACAACAACAACAATATGTGACAATACAGATGAATTTTACAAATATAATATTGAGTGAAAGAAGCCAGACATAAAAGTGCTTACATTATCTACTTTAAATAAAGTATAAAAATTAAGTCAGGATAGTAGTTATTATTCTTGGAGAAGGGAAGCACAACAAAGACTTCTGAGACACTAGTAATGTTTTGTTTCTTGACCTGGGTGCTAGCGACATGGGTGAGTACAAATTGTAAAAATTCTTCAAGCTGCATATTTATGATATATGAATTTTTATGTTTGTATCTTTTACTTTAATAAAAAGATGAAAAACAAACCAGAGTTCTGATTCCCTGATGTAGCATGACACTCAGGGGCATGACTTACGAAAGTCATGAGACCAGTGGGAATTTGCCTAGTGCTCAGTGTTTTGGGGAAATGATTAGATAGCCTTTGGCTATGGGCAGCTATTTACCAAGGTTGCTTCTTTTAGGTTTGCAGAAAAGATTTTCATACCTGTTACTTAGACATATTCCTACTATGGGCCACCTGATTCTATGGACATTATATTCCACCTAGTTGGAAAATCCAGCATTTTAGATGCTGTCAAGAAGTTACAGCTATCTGGCCAACTGACTAGAAGAGACCCATACTTGTGCCCATTTGAAAGAAAGATGATCCAAAAGAATGCAGAAATTATTGAATAATAGCATTAAGATCACACATAAGTAAAATTTTTCTGAAGATAATTCACAAATGGTTACAGCAGTACATTTGACAGAGAACTGCCAGAAATTCAAGATGGATTCAGAAGAGGGCATATACTAATTCAATCTTTATGCTGAGTAAATAATCCAAGAAGCTGGACTATATGAACATGAATGCAGCATCAAGATTGGAGGAAGACTCGTTAACAACCTGTGATATGCATATGACAGTATCTTGCTTGCCGAAAGTAAAGAAGACTTGAAGTACTGATGAAGATCAAAGACTACAACCTCAAGGTGGATTACAACTCAACATAAACAAAACAAGTCCTCACAACTGGACTAATAAGCAAAATCACAATAAATGGAGAAAAGATTGAACTTGTCAAAATTTCATTTTACTTGAATCCACAATCAACACCCATGGAAGCAGCTGTAAAGAAATCAGAGATGTTGTATTACACAGAAAAAAATATGCTAAAAGATACCTATTTAAAGTGTCAAAGAGCAAAGATATTACTGAACAATAAGATATACCTAATCCAAGCCTTTTTTTTTTTTTTTTTTTAACTTTCATTGTGGTGAAAACATACACAACAAGACATTCACCACCATAACAATTTCCACATTTACAGATCAGGGACACTGATGACATTTTACATGTTGTGCCACATTATTGCTGTCCTTTTTCTAAATATTTCACCACTATTAGCATGAACTCAATGGCCCACAAACAAAAGCTTCCCCTTTCTCCCTCCCTCCTACACTTGGTAACCACTAATAATCAAGCCACGGTATTTTCAATAGACTCGTATGCATGTGAAAGCTGTACAATGAATGTTGTTGTTGTTAGGTGCCATCCAGTTGGCTCCAATTCATAGCAACCCAATGTACAACAGAATGAAACACTGCCCAGTCTTGCACCAGCCTCACAATACCTGCTATATCCATTGCCACATTGTTGCAGTCACTGTGTCAATCCATCTTGTTGAGGGTCTTCCCCTTTTTGGCTAACACTCCACTTTACCAAGAATGATATACTTCTCCAGGGAATGGTCCCTTCTGACAACATGACAAAAGTAGGTGAGACGATGTCTGGACATTCTCGCTTTCAAGGAGTATTCTGGCTGCACTTCTTCCAGGACAGATTTGTCAGCTTCTTTTAGCCATGGGACTTTCAGTATTCTTTGCCAGCACCACAACTCAAATGCATCAACTCTTCTTTGGTCTTCCCATGCATACCAGGTGACTAAAAACACCATAACCTGGGTTAGGCCCACCTTAGTTTTCAAAGAGACCTCTTTGCTTTACAGCACTTTAAAATGGTCTTTTGCAGATTTGCCCAGTGCAATAAGTCCACCGATTTCTTGACTGCTGCTTCCATCAGTGTTGATTGTGGATCCAAGTAATATGAAATCTTTGACAACTTCAGTCTTTTCTCCATTTATTGTGATGCTACTTATTGCTCTAGTTGTGAACATTTTTGTTTCCCTGTGTTGAGGTATAATCCACACTGCAGCCTGTAGTCTTTAATCTTCATTACTAAGTGCTTCAAGTCATCTTCACTTTCAGCAAGCAAAGTTGTGTTGTCTGTATACTTCAAGTTATTAATGAGTCTTCCTCTAATCCTGATGTCACATTCTTCTTCATACAGTCCAGGTTCTTGGATTATATGCTCAGCATATAAATTGAATGAGTATGGTGAAAGGATACAACCCTGATATGCTCCCTTCCTGATTTTAAACCATGAAGTAACCCCTTGTTCTGTTTGAATGACAGCCTCCTGGTATATGTACACATTCCACATGAACACAGTTAAGTTCATGGGAATGAGTTGCCATTCTTCTCAATGTTATCCATACTTTGTTATGATCCACACAATCGAATGTTTTTGCACAGTTAATAAAACACAAGTAAACATCTTTCTGGTATTCCTTGCTTTCAACCAAGATCCATCTGACAGCAGCAAATATCCCTCATTCCACATCCTCTTTTGAATCCAGCTTGCATTTCTGGAAGTTCCTTGTCAATATGTTGCTGCAACCTTTTGTGAATTATTTTCAGCAAGATCTTACTTATGTGCAATATTAGTGATATTGTTCAATGATTTCCACATTCTGTGGGATCACCTTTCTTTAGAATGGGTACAAATATGGATCTCTTCCAGTCAGTTGGACATGTAGCTGTCCTCCAAATCTCTTGGCATAGATAAGTAAGTGTCTCCAGTGTGGCATCTCTGTGTTGAAATATCTCAATGAGTATTCCATCAATTCCTAGAGCCTTGTTTTTTTGCCAATTCTTTCAGTGCCGCTTAGACTTCTTCCTTCAATATCATGGGTTCTTGATCATATGCCTCCTCTTGAAACAGATGAACATCAACCAATTCTTTTTGATACAGTGACTCTGTGTATTCCTTCCATTTTCTTTTGATGTTTTCTGCATCATTCAATATTTCACCCATAGAATCTTTCAGTATTGCAACTAGAGACCTGAATTTTGTCTTCAGTTCTTTCAGCTTCAGAAATGCTGAGCATGTTCTTCCCTTTTGGTTTTCTAACTCCAGGTCTTTGCCATTTCATTATAACAACTGATTTTTTCTTCTTGAGCTGCTCTTTGAAATCTTCTGTTCATCTCTTTTATCTTGTCATTTCTTCCATTTTCTTTAGGTACTCTCCATTCAATAGCAAGTTTCAGAGTCTATTCTGACATCCATTTTGGTCTTTTCTGCCTTTCCTGTCTATTTAATGACCTTTTGCTTTCTTTGTGGATGATATTCTTGATGTCATCCCACAATTCCTCTGGTTTTCAGTCATTGGTGTTGAATGCATCAAATCTATTCTTCAGATGGCTTCTAAAGGATTATACCCTCAGATGGGATATAATCAAGGTCACATTTTGGCTCTTGTAGACATGTTTTAACTGTCCTCAGCTTCAACTTGAACTTGCATATGAGCAATTGATGGTCTGTTCCACAGTCTGCTCCTCACCTTGTTTTGGCTGAAGACATTGAGCTTCTCCATTGCCCCTTTCCACAGATGTAGTCAATCTGATTTGTGTATTCCATCTGGTAAAGCCCATGTGTATAGACACTGTGTGTGTTGTTGTAAAAAGGTATTTGCAATGAATAAGTCATTGGTCTTGCAAAATTCTATCATGTGATTCTCCAGCATCATTTCTATCAATAAGGCCATATTTTCCAACTACTTGTGACTATTCTTTGTTTCCAACTTTTGCAGTCCAATCATCAGTAATAATCAGTACATCTTGATTGCATATTTGGTCAATTTCAGACTGCAGCACTTGGTAAAAATCTTCAATTTCCTCATCTTTGGTTTTGGAGGTTGGTGTGTAAGTCTGAACAATAGTAGTATTAACTGGTCTTCCTGTAGGCATATGGATATTATCTTATCAGTGACAGCATTGTACTTCAGGATAGGTCTTGAAATATTCTTTTTGATGATGAATGCCACACCATCTTGTTCAATTTGTCATTGCCTGCATAGTAAACCACATGGTTGTCTATTTCAAAATGGCCAAAACCAGTCCATATCAGATCACTAATGCCTAGTATATCGATCTTTGTGTTCCATTGCATTTTTGACAACTTTCAATTTTGCTAGATTCATACTTTGTACATTCCATGTTCTGATTATTTATGGATGCTTGCAGCTGTTTCTTCCCATTTTGAGTCATGCCAAATCAGCAAATGGAGGTTCTCAAAGCTTTACTCCATCTACATCATTAAGGTCAACTTTACTTTGAGGAGGCTGCTCTTCCCCAGTTGTACTTTGAGTGCCTTCCAAACTGAGGGGTTCATCTTCTGGCAATTATATCAGACAGTGTTTCAGGGCTATTCATAAAGTTTTCCAGTAATTTATCAGACAGCGTTTCATGTTACTCATAAAGTTTCTACTGGCAAGTTCTTTGAGAAGTGGATGGCCCCTTCCTTCTTTCTAGTCTGTCTTAGTCTGGAAGCTCTGCTAAAACCTGTCAACTATGGGTGACACTGCTGGTATTTGAAACACCAGTGGCATAGCCTCCAGCCTCACAGCAACATGCAAGCCACCATAATATGACAAACTGACAGATGAATGGTGGCATTAACCATTGGAGAGATGGAAAATGAAAACTACAAGGAGATTCAAAATAGCAGTGATGAAAAAATACAAAACAACAAATGCTGGCAAGGTTGTTGTGAGACTGGAACTCTTATACACTGCTGATGGGGTTGTAAAATGGTACAACCACTATGAAAAAAAAATAGTGTTTCCTCAAAAAGCTAGAAATACAAATACCATATGATCCTGTGATCCCACTCCTAAGTATATATACTAGAGAAATAAGAGCAGTGACATGATATCCACATCCACATTCACTGGAAAACTATTCACATAGTAAAGAGATGAAAAAACCTTAGTGCCCATCAACAGATGAATGGATAAACAAAATGTGATACATATAATACAATGAAGTACTATGCAACAATAAAAAATAATGATGAGCCAGCAAATATCATATGATGAAACCAGGGGACATTATGCTGAGTGAAATGAGTCAATTACAAAAAGGTCAGATATTATATACTACTACTTTTATAAAAAGTCAAGTATAGGTTTACACACAGATAGAAAAATCTTTGATAATTCCCAGGGATAGGTGGCGGAGGAAGGGAGAATCACATAGTAGATGGTAGACATGTGTTAACTTTGGTGAAGGGAAAGGCAATATACAATAAGAGGGTTCTCATCACCATGTGACCAGGGTAAATAAAGATGAGAGGTATGCAAAAATAAAGGACAACGATAGTAAATGCCATAACATATATAATTCTGCAACAACAGTTATAACAACCATAAATTTGTGGATGATCACCCATTGTCATTGAGTTGATTCCAACTCATTTTGACCCTATAGGCCAAAGTAGAACTGCCCCATAGGGTTTTCAATGTTGTAAATCTTTACAGAAGCAGACTGCCACATCTTTGTCCTGCAGAGTGGCTAGTGAAATCAAATCACTATCCTTTCCATTAGCAGGCAAGTGTTTAACTACTGAGCCACCAGGGCTCCTTTGTGAGTGCTTACAAAGGTAGAAATATATGCTATATAGGTGGGGAAGGGCATAGAATCACATGCATATGCATATATAGATATGTTGTTGTTTGTTGTTGTTTGCTGTCGAGTCGGCCCGACTCATAGCGACCCCTCCTTGGGTTTCCGAGGCAGTATCACTACGGAAGTAGGATTGCCCAACCTTCCTTCCGAGGAGTGGCTGGTGGGTTTGAACCGCCAGCCGTCTGGTTAGCAGTCAATTGCCTTAGCCATATAGTTATGGACATTTGTGTGTGTGCGTGTGTATGTATTTGTATGTGTTGCACATATAGTCATATATATATAACAGAGCACATTGTTATTGTTGTTGTTATGTGCCATTAAGTCGGCCCCGACTCACAGTGACCCTTCCTTGGATTTCCGAGGCTGCATCACTATGAAAGTAGATTACCCAACCTTTCTTCTGAGGAGTGGCTTGTGGGTTTGAACCACCAGCCTTCTGGTTAGCAGTCAAATGCCTTAGGCACTATGCTACCAGAGTTCCTAACAGATCACATAGAGGGCACAATTATGGAAACTTCTTAGACATATCCAAACACCTTGTAGGACTGATTCGCTGGGCTTGAAGTCTAAGGAACATTGTCTCAGGGGATATCTAGGTCAACTGGTTTAATGCAGTCAATAAAGACAATATTTTGTATTTTAATTTGGTGAGTAAGCGTCTAGGGATCCCAAAAGCTTGTGAGTGGCCAACTAAGGTACAACTATTCGTCTCTTCCATCCTAGAGCAAATGAGAGGAAAGGGAACTAAAGACTCAAGAAAGCAATTATTCTACATAATTAATGACCCACACATACCATAATCTCCACTAGACTGGGATCAGAAGAAGTACATGGTACCAGGCTACCACTGACAACTGCTCTGACCAGGGATGCAATAGAAGTTCCTGGTTAGAATGGGAGAAAAACGTAGAACACAACTCAAATTCATAAAAAGACCAGATTTACTGGACTGATAGAAACTGTAGGAACTCCTGAGACTATTGCTCTAAGACACCTTTTTTACTTGCAGCTAAAGTCACTTCTGGAGGTCACCTTTCAGCCAAATAATAGATTGGCCTATAAAATAAACAATAGCACCTATGAAGAATGTGCTCCTTAGAGTAATCAACTATATGAGATGAAACAGGCAACAGTTGCCTTACAGCAAAGGTGAGAAGGCAAGAAGGAGCAGGGAAACTGGAGGGATGGAAATAGGGAAGGCAGGGTGGAAATGAGGAGAGTTTTGATTCATTTTGGTGATAGCAACCAGTGTCACAGAATAATTTGTGTATGAATTGTTGAATGGGAAACTAATGTGCTGTGCAAACTTTCACCTAAAACAGAAGAAAATGTTTAAAAAAATTGCTGCCCAATGATTTTCTATTGTGTTCTGTGACCTTTCTACTGTGTGCCTGTTTTGCTATTGATTTTAATTATGGAATATAATTTCAGGCATGAGAACTCAAGTCAGCTCCCTCCAGTGGGCCAAGTTCTTGCCAGAGCCTCCCAGAGGAAAGCAAACGGGAAAGCAGTATGGGTTAGTGCTACGTGCTATTCCTTATGAAGGACACAATGGGTTCTTTCATATAAATGTCACTGCTGAGGTCTAATGCTTCTCTGCCATCCCATTAAATGTGAAGGGGAAATAGGACATGGAAACAGATACATTGCCCAGTTTCTGGGCTCGTTTCAGCAAAGAACAAAGCAGCTTGCAAAGCACAGCCTGAAACCAGGTGTATGGTGGGTCTAAACCATGATGGAAGCAGCCAATCTCCCAAAAGTTCAGGTCTGAAAACAATACAAGCAGATGGGGAACATACACACACACACATACTACTCCCTCTGGAGGCAAAATGTATGGTGCAAAAAGTCACTGAGTATGAAACTGGCTCAAGTATGAATCCTGCCATTAAATACCTATGGGATTAAGCAAATCATTTAATATCTTAGGCCCACCAATCTCCAGGCTTCCAAAATACAATGATTTGATTCAATAACCATCTCCTCTGTGACACACATTGGGCCTTGTGGTTTCATTTAATCATCAAAACAACTCTGCTAAAAAAACATTATTACCCAAATTCCTTGGCTATTGCCTCTTTTATTGCACATATCTGTTCATACAATAATTTATTTGTATTCATGCCTTTCTCTCTCTCTAGTGTGTGACACCTTCAGGGCAAAAAGTGGGTCTGATTTGTCCCTGTGTAGCTAGCTAAGGTCCAGGGTCTGTAAGAGTGAGGCATGTGCAAAAAGAACAGAGGTTTTTAGAGATTAAAGTCCAATTGACAGTTGGCTTTACTAAAATACAACAAAGGAGCAGAAAGTTGTGAGAAGGTCTCCCTATGGCTTCTTTTATACCAGAGCAGCAAAACTCTGTCTCTTACACACACACACACACAAATTACATAATTCTGGAGTGTGGGCAAGAAAAGTTCAGGCTCTATCAGGGAAGGTCAGAACTAGTTCTGTTGGGAACTGGGTGGAAGTTGAGGGGAACTTGGTATAAGATGGGTTTCTCATGAAGCAGAAATTGTAATAGAGATTCACATTGAGGATGTTTATTAAGGAGTACCTTTGGGATCATTACCTGGGAAAGGAAGAGGAAGGAAGTAGAAGTGGGCTGAAGGAGAAGTCAAATCGTGATGCAAGTCCAAGGATAGCACTGGCTGCAACCATGGAAAGATGTGGAGTTAGAATGGTCTTTCAGAATTGTCTCAAGTTGGAGTGAGGGGCCAGGACTTTATATTCCAGAATATATCAGTCACTGGGTGTAAAGTTTCTAGAAAGGGGCATAACATTAGACCTAGGTTGCTCTCTATAGCTGAGGAAATCACTGAAGGGGCTTATAGTTGAAGGCTGTCTGTTGAGAGCATTCCTAGGACCTGGGGAAGTAAGTCTTTCTTGAAGATGGTGCATCACAGTGTCCACCACAGATGGATACCAAGTTTGTAACTAGGAATAAAGCTCTAGCAGCTGATGGAGAGGGGTAAGAGAAAATATGCCAAGATCAGGTCAGGGATCCCAGGATCCTGGAGGATGAATATCCAGGGCTTGTTGTTGTTGTTAGGTGCCTTCAAGTTGTTTCCAACTCATAGCGACCCCATGCACAGCAGAATGAAACACTGCCCGAACCGGCACCTGCTCCACAATCCCTGCTATAATTGAGCCCATCATCGCAGCCACCATGTCAATCCATCTCGTTGAAGGCCTCCCCCTCTTTTGCCGACCCTCCACCCTACCAAGCATGATATCCT
>NW_006921756.1:6448710-6453165 GCF_000298275.1 Orycteropus afer afer
TTTATAGACTGAGACAGACTAGGAAGAAGGAAGAGGCCGTCCACTTCTGAAAGAATTAGCCAGGGAAAACCTTATGAATAGCTGAATATCCAGGGCAGGGATTATAAATCCCAATTAAGGAGGAGTCAAATCCAGGGAGTAAGGCAATGTTTGCATGGCCAGGTAAGAGCAGACTTAGTTTTAAATCCAGTAGACAGAGAGCCCCAGGAAGTAACATTAAAGAGCTGAATTACTGAGTTTATACTCTCTGTCAGGCATTTTACATAATTTAACTCCTTTGATCCTAAAAACTATGACATTATGACATTATTTTTGAAGTGAGTAGGAGAGCAGAGATCTGAAAATTTTACCTAAAGTGTAACACATTATTTAAAAGGACTGTTTGGTTATGGCACAGGACTAAGATAATTGGTTTAGACTAAAATTCAGTGATTCTTTCATTTTGCCAAGCCTCCCTGTACATGAGAAATTCTGAGGAAGATCAGAGCTATTTTATAGAAAGGAAGACACAAGATTTTGTCTGTGGGATGTGAGTAAATTTTCTTGACACACTATAATAATAATAATAATAAAATATTAATATGTGATTAGTCCTTTACATTTTTTCTGTGTTAGATTTAGCGTGTCTTTTTCACTGTTCTAATACTAGAACACCTTGTCACATATAAAAGGTTCTCAACAAGTATTTGTTGAATCAATTTAATGAATAAATGGATAAATCCATTTTGAAAAGTATGCCTCATAATACCTCCATCAAGTAGATTTTATTATAAACCAAGCCAGGGGCTGTTGAGTTGATTACACATGCTACAGAGTAGGACTATTCTCGATAGAGTTTTCATAGCTATAACTTTTTTGAGAGTTTTGGAACCTTTTGGAAGGAGATTGCCAGGCCTTTCTGCCATGGAACTTCTGGGTACGTTCTAACCTCCAACCTCTCAGTTAGCAGTCAAACACTTATCTGCTTGTTCTACACAGAGACACACATTATATGAACAGCCATTATGTAAATAAGGAAGTCAGGCTCAGAAAGGTGAATTGAGTTGTTCAAAGCCATACATAACATTTAAGTGATGGCATTAGACCTTGAACCTGGTTCTTCTGTTCCAAGACCATTTGCTATTCCCATTACAAGAAGACTCTATCACCTTGTTCTCCCTCCACCTTCCTGCCAACCACAAACCCTCACTGAGAAGATAAAGGGCATGGAGAGATTCTTCTAAGGCCCATTGTAGACCTATGGTCCTGCCCACTGACTCATGATTCATATTCCTACCCTGTCATGAGGCGTCTGTGGTTAGTACTTCTCAGATATTCATGTCTGATATAAATTACAACATAGTTCATCTTAAGAATGAATAAGCAACCTGTGTGGTGCTGACTTCCTGCTCACACAATAAAATCCAGTCTTCCTCAGCATTTTCAGTTCTTTTTAGAGCTCACATAAATTTCTGTCTTTGGGCCCCCAGACTGAGAATTCAAGAATGTAGTCCACTGGTGGAAGTGAGGGTTTTCAGGTTCCCTGTTTATAGTAATGCTCTTTGCAAGGCAGATGGAGAGATCCCTTAACTCTAGCCTCTTAGATTGATGCATGCACAGTTATGCAAACAATGTCAGATAGGTAAGAAAATTAAAGGCAAGGCTGCCCAGGCTGAGGATTAGATTTTGAATAGAACACTTATAAGTAAAGGCTCAGTAACATTAGTGAAAGTTGAAAGTGTAAAAAATGATATGTGTAGGCAAAAAGGAATATATCCATGACCACATATAATTTTAGCAGAAGATATTTCTACATAAGTATTTGTATGTGCTATAAAAATGCCCATATGTATATATATAATAGAGCTAACAGGGGCAAAGTTATGATAACTTCTCAGCCACCGCCAACCATCCTGAGAGAGTGAGTGTTGGGCCCATGAGCTCAGGACCATGGTTGCGGGGGACACCAAGCTCAATTGGCTTAACAAACTACACAAAAACATTGTTCTACACCCTACTTTGGTCAGTAGGGGCCTTAAAAGCTTGCAAAAGGCAATCTAAGATGCAACAATTGGCCTCTCCTCATCTAGAGCATAGCAGAATGAAGAAAATCAAAGATGCGTGAAAACAATTAGTCCAAGGGATGAGAGGACCATGTGAACCTCAGCCTACCTGACCCTGAGACCAGAAGAACTAGAGAGTGCCCAGCTACTACTGTCAACTACTCAGAAAGGGATCAGTATAGGACATCCTGGATAGAGTGTGAGAAAAATGTGGAACAAAACTCAAAATTGTAAAAAGATCAGGCTTTTACTGATCTGATAGAGGTGAGTGAAACCTCTGAGATTATAGCCCCTAGTTACCCTTCTGGCATAAAATTGAACTCAGTCCTGTGACTTCCAGCCAAACAATAGACAGGTGTGTAAGGTGAACATCTGCACCCAGTAGGCACACTCCTTAGAACAATCAACCCTGGGAGATCAGAAGGGCACAGGGAGTTAGCTCAGGGGCAGGAATTCATAGGTAAGGGTATTCAAAAAAGGTAACCACAAGGAAGAAGTGGGAAGATCACTGTGATATTATGGAGACTGCAATCAATGTCATGAAACAAAATTTGTATGAACTGTTGTATGGAAAATTAAAACAAAAAGTGGTAAAGTTGACAAAGACCTCAGAAGTTGCCTGGCTCAACTGTGCAGATGGGATGAATGCAGCCCAAAATGCAGTAAAGTATTATCCAAGGTCCCATGGCCTGAAGTTCTAAAACATAGTAGCCCAGCCCTTAAAGAACTGAGATTCTATACTCCTCCACTCCCCATCCACAACTCCCACATAAGTTCATTTCCTAGCAGGCTTTTTACCTGGGAGGTTTTTACAAAATCCTGGTAGAATCAATAATTGGCACTTGATTTATTTAGAAGATGGTACACTCTGTTTCAAAGCCCAGGAATAAAGGTACAGAGATATTTAGCCACTTGCCAGTGACCACCCAGCAAAACATTTGTATCCACTGATACACTTATGACTTCCACTCTCCAGACACAAAAGTCTCTGCCATTCACCAATGTGTGATGCATATTCATTGTAACCCACTCTCTACTAAAAACAAACCTATGTTGACTCTATTGCTTATAGGATAAAGTCCAAATTTGCCATTCAAATCCCTCAATAATCTTCCCCTCACCATTTCAATGACCCATTCTCAAGCCACCAGAGATTCCTTAACATGCCATAAACATGCCAAGCACTGACATATCTCCAGGCCAATGCTCATTCTGACCCTCAGCCCTTCCCCCTTAAGTATCTTCTTCCTTCGCTTGCTAAACATTTCTCATCCTTCAAAGCTAGGCTGAAATGCTCCCTACTCTGGGAGGCATTTTCTGAGCCCACTCGACAGGATTCACTGTTCTATTCTCCATATCTCCATGTCACTCTGTACATTCGAGATCTAGATCACTATCATTGAGTCAATTGTGACTCATAGTGACCTCTCCTTGGATTTCCAAGGCAGTATCTCTATGGAAGTAAATTGTTCAGTCTTCCTTCCAAGGAGTAGCTGGTGGGTTTGAATCACCAGCCTTCTGGTTAGCAGTCAAATGCCTTAGGCACTATGCCACCAGAGCTCCCACTCTGTACATAGATGATGACATTTTATATCATATTTTAATTATTTAATAATGTATCTGAATCCCATACTTGACAAAGCTCCTTGACAGAAAGTTATGATTCATATTTATAAAAGGAATGAATATTGATATACATAAATTGGAGAAGCAAGTATTAATATTTTACAGATTGTTGTTGTTATTGTTACGTGCCATCGAGTCAGCCCCAACTCTACTTGGGTTTCCTAGGCAGTATCACACAGAAGTAGATTGCCCCATCTTCCTTCCAAGGAGTGGCTGGTGGGTTTGAACTGCCAGCCTTCTGGTTAGCAGTTGAGTGCCTTAGGCATTATGCTATCAGAACTCCCAATTAGGAAGGTAGAAAAATGTACCAGGATGCAGAAGATGTTTAACAAGTATTTGTTCTCACACTGCCACTAACCCTTTGGAAACCCTTAATGATGAAGATTATAGACAACAATCTGAAGTATGGATTACACCTCAACATAAAGAAAATGAAAATCCTCACAACTGGACCAACAAGCAGCATCATGATAAATGGAGAAACAACTGAAGTTGTCAAAGATTTCATATTACTTGGTTCCACAATCAGTACCAACGGAAGCAGCAGGCAAGAAATCAGATGACACATTGCACTGGACAAATCTGCTGCAAAAGACTTCTTTAAAGTGCTGAAGAGCAAATATGTCTCTCTGAAGATTAAGGTGCTATGATAGTTGAAGATGTGTCAACTTGGCTGGACTCCAGTTGTGAGTGGTGGTTCCCATGATGGGATCAGATGACTGAGTTCTGAGCAGCCGGTCTGCCCAAGGGGAGTTTCCCCAGGGGTGTGGCCTGCTTGCAATGCTAT
>NW_006921756.1:6476948-6477672 GCF_000298275.1 Orycteropus afer afer
GAGCATTTCTTTATATGTTTGTTGGTCGCCTGAATATCCTCCTTGGTGAAGTGTCTATTCATGTCTTCTGCCCATTTATTAATTTGATTATTTGTCATTTTGTTGTCAGTGCTGGAGTTTTCTACAAATTCTAGAGATAAGTCCCTTGTCAGATATGCCATTGCCAAGTATTTTTCCCCAATCTGTAGGTTCTCTTTTGACTCTTTTGGAGAAGTCTTTGGAAGCACATAAAAATTTATGTTTTAGAAGGTCTCATTCACCTAGTTTCTCTTCTGCTGTTTGTATATTTTGGGTTATGCTTGATAGTCTATTTACGCCATATATTGTTGTTGTTGTTAGGTGCTGTTGAGTGATTTCCAACTCATAACGACCCCATGCAGAGCAGAACAAAACACTGCCCAATCCCACGCCAGCTCCATGATCCCTGCTATACTTGATCCCATCATTGCAGCCACCATGTCCATCCATCCCGTTGAAGGCCTCCCCCTCTTCGTCGACCCTCCACCCTACCAAGCATGATATCCTTCTCCAGGGAATAGTCCCTTCTGACAACATGACCAAAATAGGAGAGATGAAGTATGGCCATTCTTGCTTCCAAGGAGCATTTGGGTGCACTTCCTCCAGGAGAGATCTGTTAGTTCTTTTAGCAGTCCATGGTACTTTCAGCATTCTTCACCAGCACAGCAACTCAAAAGCATCAACTCTTCTTTGGTCTTCCTTATTC
>NW_006921756.1:6479240-6480925 GCF_000298275.1 Orycteropus afer afer
TGTTTTAACTTCAAGTTGAACTTGCATATGAGCAGTTGATGGTCTGTTCCCCAATCATCTCCTGGCCTGGTTTTGGCTGAAGATACTGAGCTTTTCCACTGCCTCTTGCCACAGATGTAGTCAATCTGATTTCTGTGTATTCCATCTGGTGAAGTCCACGTGTAGAGCCACCATTTGTGTTGTGGAAAAAAGGTGTTTGCAATGAATAAGTCATTGGTCTTGCAAAATTTTACCATGCAAGTTCTAGCATTATTTCTGTCACCAAGACCAACTTTTCCAACTACCAGTGATTCTTCTGTGCTTGCAACTTTTTCATTCCAGTTACCAGTGATAATTAACACATCCTAATTTCATGTTCAGTCAATTTCAGACTGCAGAAGTTGTTAATATTCTTCAGTTTCCTCATCTTTGGCTTTGGTGGTTGGAGCATAAATTTGAATAATAGTCATATTAATGGGTCTTCCTTGTAGGTGTATGGATGTTATCCTATCACTGACATGTTTGTACTTCAGAACAGATCTTGAAACACCCTTTGTGGTGATGAATGCCATGCCATTCCTCTTCAAACTGTCATTCCTGGCATTGTAGATCATATGGTTGTCTGATTCAAAATGGCCAAAATCCATCCATTTCAGCTCATTAATGCTGAGGATATCAATCTTTATGCATTCCATTTCATTTTTGACAACTTCTGATTTTCCTAGATTCATACTTCATACATGCCATGAGCCGATGATTAATGGATGTCTGGAGCTGTTTCTCCTCAATTTGAATGGTGCCATATCAGCAAATGGAGGTCTCAAAAGGTTTACCTTATCAATATGAGTAAGGTTTGGTTTACTCTGATGATGCAGCTCTTTCCTAGTCCTATTATGAGACCCTTCTAACCTAACCAGACTATTCATAGAGTTGCACAGTAATGTATCAGACAGTGTTTCTTTGCTGCTCATAAGGTTTTCCCCGGCCAATTATTTGCGAAGTGGACTGCCTCTTCCTTCTTCCTATTTTGTCTTAGTTTGTAAGCTGGGCTGATACCTGTGCACCATGTGCATCCTACTGGGTTTGAAACACCAGTGGCTCAGCCTCAAAACTCACATCAACACATCACCACAGTAGGACAAACTGACAGACAAGTTTGTCTCCCTGTTGGAAACCTCTCCTATCACCCTTACCTTGGTCTCTGTGGCTGACTCCTCCTCTGTCCTGGTTCCTGGGTTTTTTCCTGCGCTTTCTGATACTCTCCTGCCCTGCTGCTTTGGGCATGCCTGAGTTCCCTCTCCTCACCTAGATCCCTGAGGCTCACTCCTCTTCTGTCCTGGTCCTCTGGCTTATTCCTCTCCCCTCTCTGGATCTCCTGCCCTGATGCTTTGGGTGTGCCTGGGTTCCCTCTCCTCACCTGGATCCCTGCAGCTCACTCTTCTTCTGTCCCGGTCCCCAGGCTTATTCATCTCCACTCTCTGGTCCTCCTGCTCTGCTGCTTTGGGCATGCCTAGGTTCCCTCTCCTCAACTGTATCACTGCGGCTCACTCCCACCATTTTTCCATGGCCCAACTTATAGCAACCCCTCCTTGGGTCGCCTAGGCAGTATCACTATGAAAATAGATTGCCCAACCTTCTTTCCAAGGAGTGGCTGGTGGGTTTGAACCACCAGCACTTGACTGCTAACCAGAAGGCTGGTGGTTCAA
>NW_006921756.1:6481271-6499745 GCF_000298275.1 Orycteropus afer afer
GCCCTTTGTCAAAGATCAGCTGACCATAGGTTGATGGATCTATTTCTGGGTTCTCAATTCTATTCCATTGGTCTATGTGTCTGTCATTATACCAATACCAGGCAGTTTTGACTACTGTGTCTGCATAATAGGTTTTGAGATCTGACCTCCTACTTTGTTCTTATTCAATAGTGCTTTGCTTATCTGAGGAATCTTTTCTTTGCATATAAAGTTAGTGATTGTTTTTTCCATATCCTTAAAAACTGTTGAAGGGATCTGGATTGGAATTGCATTGAAAGTATAGATTGCTTTGGGTAGAATTGACATTTTCACAATATTCAATTTTCCTATCCATGAGCATGGCATGTTCTTCCATCCACGAAACTTCTTATAAAGGAGGAAGGATAGTGAGACTTTGTCACACATACTTTGTATATGTTATCAATAGGGACCAATATCTGCAGTAGGTCATCATGCTGGGTAAAGTACAGTGTCAATAAAAAAGGGGAAAATCCTCAACAGGATGGACTGACACAGTGGCTGCAACAATGCTCAAACATAGCAATGATTGTAAGGATGGCACAGGACTAGGCAGTGTTTCATCCTGTTGTACACAGGGTCACTATGAGTCAGAACTAACTCGTCAGCACTGAACAACAGCAACAGGAAATAAACATGTAAGGTAGACATGGTTAGATTGAAAGATAGACATGGAGGCAATGACAAGTTCTACATTTTTATAATTCACTCCAAAGAGTTTATGGAGTTTATTTTATAATAAATAAATCATTCAATAATTAAAATAAAATAAATAAAATAAAATATATAAATCAATAGTAATTATGTACCTTAATTCTATTAATTTCTTGTGGGAAAAATGAATTAAACAACCTTTCCCCCTCTTCAATCCTAAATTTGCAATGAATTTTCCTTTACAATCAGCAGAATGCAGAATAGAAGGGTAAAGGTCAATTGATACTTGGTAGAGCAGTTGTTGTAAGAATAGCAGAAACACATTTCGAAATGGAATGGTTTTTTTTGGAAAGAAAATACTGCATGGAGTCTTCCCAATTGCCCCAGTTAACAATGCTGTTAAATTTAACAATGCTGTTAAAGCATTGTTGTTAGGTGTCATTGAGTCTATTTTCAACTCATAGCAACCCCACGTGACAGACCTGAATTGCCCAATAGGGTTTTCTGGAGTAGGTCGTCAGGTCTTTCTTTCATAGAGCAACGGAGTGGGTCAAACTGCCAATCTTCTGGTTGGCAGCCAAACACTTACTTGTGATGGCATCAAGGCTCCTTGTTAATACCATCCAAATGGTCATACCACATGAACCAACACTGTCTATGGCATTGTTTTACAATTGTTTGGGAAGTTTAGAAAGTCATACATTGAGCAGCAGGCTGATTCACCTCAATAGAGAGGTATAGGATCTGGCTTTGAAGCTAATTCTGTTAACTTCTGAGCTTAGCCCACTCATGTATCAAATACAGATAATGCCACTAACTTTCTTATCATGCAGGGTTGTTGTGTAGATTAATTGTAGGTAAAGTTAAGGTAGTAGCCAGATCTTACAGAAATAAACACAGGTGAGAAAACCAGGAGAGACTATTGCTCTTCCTCTATCTGAGCTTAGGTTTTTGTGAAATGAGGCAGTTAAATTAGAAGGAGCTCTGGTGGCAGAGTGGTAAGGCTGCTAACCAGAAGGTCAGTGGTTCAAACTCACCAGCTACTCCAAGGCAGGAAGAAGAAGCATCCACAACTGTAAAGATTTACAGCCTCAGAAACCCAATGGGGGTCACTATGAGTTGGAATCAACTAGGTGGCAGTGGGTTTGGCTTTTGGTTTGTTAGATGTGGATCATCTTCCAAGTCTATGGTTTGCAGAATAGTTGTACAAAAGAAAAGATCAGATGGACATAAAGAATAATCAGAGAAAGAGCACTTTGCAGAGCTCAGAGACTTTGATTGTCAGCTGTTCTTCTGATGACTGTAGGTTAGCCCACAGAAGCTGAAGGGTGGTTTTGGTCAGAGGATGATATTTGAAAGGGAAACTTTCCCCGCCCCCCCCCCCCACAGAGTGAATGCATAAGATTTATTTTATTATTTTTTAAAAAGTATCCATAAAAGTAGACATGCACCAAAGGGGAAAAAGGGGGGAGGGAAGAAGACAGGAATTTAATCATTCAATAGCAATAAATGTCCACAAAATAGCATATTTTGACACATTTTATGGAAAATACATGATGAGGCCTATTTTGGAAACTGTAGGCATATGAAATAATAGAACATATATTTGGCACATTTTATGTATTGGCACTTAATATGCCTATCAGTTAGTCCTCATTATAGTCCTCAGAAAGAGTGTTTAATGTTCTCACTTTATAGATAGGAAAATAATACTCAGAATGTTTGAATAAGTGGCCTATAGTCATATAGAAAGTGGTATAAATGAGATATAAAGCACAAAACATTGGCTTCAAAGCCCATATTCTTTCTATTACACCAGACTGCCTCCCAAGAAGAACCAGAACTCTGTTAATCAAACAGATGAAAAGTATAAAAGAAAACCAAACGCACTGTCATTGAGTTGATTCTGACTCATAGTGACTCTATAAGACAAAGTATAACTGCCCCACAAAGTTTCTAAGTTTGTAAATCTTTATAGAAGCAGACTGACTCATCTTTCTCCCATGAAGCAGCTGGTGGTTTCAAACAGCTGTCCTTCTGGTTAGCAGCTGAATGCCTTAACCACTGAGCCACCAGAGCTCCTGATAAAGTGTATACAGAAAATAATTAGGCTGAATCTATAGAGAGTCTAAGCAGATGAGATATGGGGGTTCCTTATTATAAAGGAAAAATAAATATAAATACACAAAGGAGCATATAAAAAATGAAAATTATAATATTAATAGTAGAAAATAGATGGTTGGATCTTTATAAATTCCAAAGCATCTTCCTACCCATTAATTCATTTGTTGCTCACAATTATCCTGTGAGTGGGCATTATTATCTCCATCCTCAAGTGACAAAAGTATCTCAGGGAAGGCAGATGATTTTCCCATGCTTACTCAGGTACTTAGGGAGAATTTGAACCCAAATCTGTATTTCTTCCAAGTACCTAACCTTTGTATCATACAAGCCAACAGGGCCCCTATTCTCAGGGTCTAGACAATGTCACTCTGTCGGTGGGTGATTTCTTTTCTAGACCCATTTTTATTGGAAATCAATCAATTCCTCACTCCTAAATACAAAAATGTCAGCCCCATTTTCTACATGTCTGTTCCTGGAGTACTCCAAGGGTACAATGATATTGGAAAAAGGCCAGCTGAGAGAAACAACTACTGTAAGGTTCTGAGGAGACCCACCTAAGCTTTTATGTGTAGGCATTTTATGTGCATATCACATGTACATAACCCTGGAAATTAAGCCCAGGAATCCATGAAACATCCTCTTTGCTTTTCTGAAAAAAAATAACTGATGTTGCCAAGATAGGGCTTGGCTGAACAGTGAAAAGCTCAACAAGACTATCACTTTTGGCAAGGGCTCCCCAAACTGGGAGAAAAAATCGCCCTACTATTCCAGTCAGCCTGGCAATTACAGAAAGAATAATGTTTAGCCAAATTGCACAGGCTGCTGCTTAGAAACTAAAGAAAATTGCCAAGGGCCTCAGAGTTGCATAGTGATATGCTGACTTCACAGTGCTGTCAAGTTCATAATCTCTGATGTTCACAGCAGTCCTGTAACCTAAAACAGACATAAGTGATTATTCCATATATATGACTGAGGAAACTGAGTCATAAGGAGGGAATTAAAATTAACTGAACATCCTAAAAGCTACCATAGGTAGGTCTGATGATGAGAAAACTCAAGTTAGAAAACTTTATTAACTTGCCTAAGTTTAAACAGATACTAAGAAGTAGAATCAAGTGATTGGGCAGATTCTACACAGTACAACCAGTCTGCCTTGGGGGACTGACAGGAACATACTTTATAGTCATCCTTTCTTAACTACACCAGAGTACCATTTTTGATACTTTGTGAAAGGACTTGCTAAAAGTTATCTACTCATTTGTCTTCCTTAACTACATATAAGCTCACTGAGTATAGAGATTTTCTCAATAGTATCTTTATATCCCGGAATCCAATACAGAACTTGTTGTTGTTGTTATGTGCCGTCAAGTCGGCCCCCACTTATAGCGACATCTCCTTGGTTTCCGAGGCAGTATCAATACTGAAGTAGATTGCCCAAACTTCCTTCCAAGGAGTGGCTGGTGGTTTGAACCACCAGCCTTCTGGTTAGCAGTCACAGAACTTAGTACAGTTAAATTTATTATTAACGTTTCACAAACTGAACTAAAATCCAGATTTGGCAACTGAATCTGTCTTCAAAGATTCAGAATTTAGACAATTTAGCTATGTGACATCACATTCAAAGACAGATTTAAAAGGACCTGGCATTGTCCTTATAACCATAATGAAGTCACAAGAGACTCTAAACTTGCTTTTGAATGTAAAGTAGCTAAAGTAAATGGAAGAAATGAAGTAAAAGAGATGAACAGAAGATTTCAAAGGGCAGCTAGAGAAGGCAAAGTAAAGTATCATAATGAAATGAGCAAAGATCTTAATAGGGAAACCAAAAGGGAAGAACATGCTCAGAATTTCTCAAGCTGAAAGAACTGAAGAGAAACATCAGGTCTTAAGTTTCAATACTGAAGGATTCTATAGGCAAAATATTCAACGTTGCAGGAAATGTCAAAAGAAGATGGAAGGAATGCATAGAGTCACTGTACAAAAAAGAATTGGTCAACATTCAACTATTTCAGGAGCTATATTATGATGAAGAACCATAGTGCCTAAGGCACTTGACAGCCAACCAGAAGGCTAGCAGTTCAAATCCACTAGCCACTCCTCAGAAGGAAAGTTGGGCAATCTACTTCTGTAGTGATACTGCCTCAGTAACCCAAGGAGGGGTTGCTATGAGTTGGGTCCAACTCGACGGCACATAACAACAACAACAACATTACGATGAAGAACCAAAGCTATTGAAAAAAGGAAATTCAAGCTTCAGTGAAGGCACTGGGAAAAACGAGGTTACAGGAATTTATGGAATACCAATCGAGGTGTTTCAATAAATAGATGTAATGTTGGAAGTGATCGCTCACCTATGCCAAGAAATTTGGAAGAAAACTAAGTGGCCAACAGACAGGAAGAGAGCCATATAAATGTCCACTTCAAAGAGAAGTGAATTATTGAGCAATATCATTCGTATTACACATAAGTAAAATTTTGCTGAAGATGACTCAAAAATATACATCAAGAGAGAACTGTCAGTAATCCAAACCAGATTCAGAAGAGGGATATCACTGCTGATGTCAGATGGATCTTGACTAAAAGCAGAGAACATAAAAAAAGATGTTCAACTGTGTTTTACTGACTTTGTGAAGGCATTCAATTGTGTAGATCACAACAAATTATGGATACTATTGCAAAGAATTGGAATTTCAAAACCCTTAATTGTGCTCATGAATAACCTATACATAGACCAAGAAGTAGTCATTTGAACAGAACAAGGGGATAATGTGTGGTTTAAAATCAGGAAAGGTATGTATTAGAGTTGTACCATTTCACCATACTTATCTAGTCAGTGTGAATAAGCCAGGAAGCTGTACTATTTGACAAAGAACAAAGTAGCAAGATTGGAGAAAGACACGTCAATAACCTATGACAGACAGTTGACACAAATTTGCTTTCTGAAAGCAAAGTGGACATGAAGCACTTACTGATGAAGATCAAAGACTGTAGTCTTCAGTATGGATTACACCTCAACATAAAGAAAACAAAAATCCTTACATCTTGACCAATAATTGGCATCATGATAAATGGAGAAAAGATGGAAGTTTTCAAGAATTTAATTTTACTTGAATCTACAATAAAAATTCATAGACGCAGCAGTCAAGAAATCAAACAACATGTTGCAGTGGGCAAATCTGCTACAAAAGATCTCTTTAAAGTGTTAAAAAGTAAACACGTCACTTTGAGGACTATGGTACGCATGACCCAAGCAAGCCATGGTATTTTCAATCACATTATATGCATGCCAAAGCTAGATAATGAATAAAGAAGAATTAAAAGATTTGATACATTTGAATGATGATGTTGGTGAAGAATATTGAATAGACCATTAACTGCCTGAGGATAAACAAATCTGTCTTGGAAGACGTACAGCCAGAATTCTCCTTAGAAGCAAAAATGGTCAGACTATGTCTCACAATACTTTGAACATATTATCAGGAGGAGTCAGTCCCTGGAGAAGGACATGATGCTTGATAAAGTAGGCAGTCAGCAAAGAAGAAGAAAACTCTCATTGAGATGGATTGGCAGAGTGGGGCAATGATCTTAAGCATATCAGTAATTGTGAGGACAGCACAAGACAAGGCAGTCTTTCATTCTGTTTTACACAGGATCAAACCAACTTGACAGAACCTAACAACAACAACATAATGGAGGAACAGGAACCACAGTTACGCTACTATCTTAAAACTGTTGTTGTTGTTGTTGTTATGTGCCTTCGAGTTGGCCCCGATTCATAGCGACCCCTCCTTAGGTTTCCAAGGCAGTATCACTACAGAAGTAGGATTGCCCAACCTCCCTTCTGAGGAGTGGCTGGTGGGTTTGAACCACCAGCCTTCTGGTTAGCAGTCAAGTGCCTTAGGCACTATGCTACCAGAGATCCTAAACTAGAAAATTATATATGAAATAATTGTATTTAGATATTTTATTATATAGGCAATATAGGTCTGTGATCCCTTAAATAACAGAGAAAAATGAAGTTAGCCTTGTGATCATGTAGCTTTCTCTCTGGAGGCATGTTTTGGGTTGTGGAGAAGGTAGGGGGATCTCAAGCCTAGCCTGATGGTGCTGCTAAATTGAGAAGACAGAGATCAGCATTGAGGGATTGAGGTGACTTGGGATAATTTTTGAGAGGGGTAAGTGTTTCAGAAAAGGAACTTCAACAATTTGCACAGAAGTGTGTTTGATATTTGCTCTATCCAGTGTTCACATTAGGTGAGATCCATGATGACAGGCAAAGAGCAACTGCAGATCTATGAGCTGAATATTCCCAAGAGAACGCACAAGGGGGCTAGGAATTATTCAAGTTCCAAGAGTGGAGAGTCCTCATTAATCCCTTGGGTTATTCAGTGAAGATTCAATGTTATGGATTGAATTGTTTCCCAAAAAAAGATATGCTGAAATCCTAATCCCATGTACCTGTGAACACAACTTCATTTAGAAATAATCTTTGGGAGTTCCAGTAAGATGTTAGAATAGGCAAACAAACTACACAGACACTCTTCAACAAAGAAAAGAGGAACCAATTGACACAGATACAGAACATAATCCTGGATTCCTGAGCTTTGAAAGGAAGGATACAGAAGTAGACTAAAGTCCAACTAGTAGAAGAATCTGTGTGAAAACACCAAAAAAGAAGACATATGGAGCTGCAGACTGTTAGCAATTCTGACAGCATGGACAGCTTCAATATTTCCAAGTAGTGATAGGACCTATGAATTAACCTAAAAATCAGCCCTGCTAGCCAGGGACTGCACAGAGGACTGCACTGGTGGCTGGTGAATAAAAGAGGAAGCAGGGAAGAGGGAGACTGGCTGAGCTGTAGACTTTTGGCTGTCCAGAGTGCACAGCCATTTTGAGTGTTTACAAGCAGTTTGATCATTTTGTATATTTAAAGCAACAACATTCTCTCAGAATCCAGGGACCAAAGAACAGGCTCTACTTGCTGGGACTGCAGGGATATTCTGGACACTGAGGGCTGGAAAGGTCATTCCCCTTGTTGCTCTTGTAGCCCACACACTCTTGGTAAATGGAAGTGCAGCCATCCTTCATTCCCACCCACCTTTGGGGCAAGCAGGAATTCCATCCTAGTCTGTGTGCTCTGATGGAGCCTGGGTGCCCATCGTGCTCAGATTTTTATTTTATTTTTCCCAGTTTGTTTTTGTCGGTTTCAAAATTATTACTAATTTTTTTTCATCCTTTTTATTATATTCTTTCTTCTGCCCTTGCCAGGTTCTAGTTTTCAGGGTTTTTTTCTCTTCCCTTTTCTTGGTTCTTATTTTTATCCTTCTTGTGGTTCTCTTCATTCTTTGTTTTTCTTTTCCATTTTTCTTTTTGTTTTCATTATTCTCCTACTCTACCTCTTTTCTCTTATTTTCCCCTTCCCCAAATATTGTAGGTTGTTTTTTTTTTTTTTTTTTTTTTTTTTTTTCCTTTCTTGTTTTTATTTTATTCTAAGTTTTTTTTTTTTTTTTTATAATTCCCCTTTTTCTATTTCTATTTCTTTTGGGTTTTTAAAGTATTTCTTTAAATATTTTTTTTTTCTCATTTATTGCCTTTTCGTTTCTTTCTTTTTTTCTATTTTGGTGATTGCTTCTGTGTGTTTATGCAGTGTGTGTTTTTTGCCCTCTTGCTTTTATTTTCTTGATGGTTTTTTGATTGTTGCTTTTGTCTAATGGACTGGTATATAGCAACTGTGCCCATAGGACCCAACCACACCCTCACCTTCAGCAGCTCCAATTACTGAGTGAGAACCACCATTTCCTTCTGCAACAACTGGCCAATGATACATAACCACCAATAACAGCCTAACTCACCCTTAACTGTCCTTCACAGTTAAGTCTCATTCTCTATCACACCCACCAGGAGACATCTGGTGAGTGCATAAGTGCTGCCAACTAGTGAATAGAGGAGCTCAATACCCTGGCTAATCAGATAGACTTTGCCTCCCCCACACACACCAAAAAAAAAACCAGAGAAAATAAAAACTTGGGCAAATCACTTCAACATATAATCACCAATTAAATATAAATACAACAAAGTCCTAATGTCTCAAAGACAACAGACCATCACAGTCCACACAAAGAAGCAAGATAAAGCAGTAGAAACAAGGGAGCAGGATACAGACCCAGAACACATCACTGAGGAAGAAGCAGCACTGGAACTCCCTGATAAGGAATTCAAAAGAATTATATTTAGATGCCTTCAATGGATTGAGAGATAGATCAAGGAAAACACTGACAAAATTAAGGAAAACACAGACAAAACCCTAGAACAATTTCAGAAGAAAATACAAGCACAAAATGACAAAATAAATAAAAAATTAGAAGTGAAAAAATCTACAGATCAAAATCCAGAAGATTAATACTAAATTTTCAGAAACAGATAACACATTGAAAGGGCAAAGGAGTAGAATCAAATCAATGGAAGACAGAATTAATGAGATTGAAGACAAATATCTGAATGCTTCTCTGGAAAGGATCAATTGGAAAAAAAAGGTCAAAACAAAATGAAGAAAGCCTAAGGTTCATGTGGGATATCATCAAAAGGAATATATGTGTAATTGAAATTCCAGAACAGGAAGAGAAAAAGAAAACCACTGAGAAAACTTTCCAAGATTTGTTGGAAGAAAATTTCCCTGATATGATGAAAGACAAGAATATGTCCACTCAGGAAGTCCAATGAACCCCAAACAGGATAGACCACAAAATAAAATCATGAAGACATATCATCATCATACTCACCAAAACAAAAGACAAAGAATACTGAAAGCAGCAGGGGAAAAATAAGTTACCTACAAAGGGCAACCAATAAGACTAAGCTCTGATTTCTCAGCAGAAACCATGCAAGTGAGAAGGCAATGGGATGGTATATATAAAACCCTAAAAGAGAAAAATTTCCAGCCAAGAATTATATATCCAACAAAACTGTCCCTCAAATATGATGGTAAAAATAGGAGATTTCCAGATAAGCAAAAATTAAGGTAATTTGTTAACACTAGACCAACCTTGCAAGAGATACTAAAGGGAGTCCTTTGAACAGAGAGCCAATAATAGCAGAAGACAAATGACCATTAATACACAAGATGACATAACCAGAAACCAACCCAGTTATGGAAGTATCCAAAGTAAAATAAGCTTACAAGATAGTAAACGGGGAACCAGAGACATCAATTGGCAAATGAGGACCAAAGCAAACCAAAAAGATGGAAAAAAACAGTGTAGTTACAGAACTCCTAAAGGGTGAGGAAGTCAAGAGAGTTGGAAGACAGAATGGACTGTTCTAAACTCAAGGAGAAAATTATAAATAACAGGATAACCTCAAAGAAAAACGATAAACCTTCACATCACAATAAAATAGAGGACAATCACAAATATTTAGCAAATGCTAAAACAACAGCAATGAAGGAAATGATAACACAATTCATAAACAAAATAAGTGCAGCACAGAAAATTATACAGAACAAGGAAATCAGGAACACCGCAAAAAATCACATAAGAAAATGACAGGAATCAATTCATACTTGTTGATAATTACACTGAAAGTCAATGGATTAAATGCACCAGTCAAGAGACGGAGAGTTGCAGATTGAATAAGAAAACTTAACCCATCAATATGCTATCTACAAGAGACATACCTTTAAGACAAAGACAAAAATAGACTAAAAATCAAAGGGTGGAAAAATGTATCTAAAGCAAATGGCAACCAAAAGAAGCAGGCATGGCAATATTAATTTCTGATAAAATTGACTTTAAGACAAAAAACACCATAAAGGATCAAATGAAGAAGAAAATATTACCATAACAAATGTCTGTGGGCCCAATGAAAGAGCTCCAAAATACATAAATCAGACTTTAACAGAATTGAAAAGACCAATAGATGACTCAATAGTCATAATAGGAAACTTCAATACACCACTTTCAATGAAAGAACAACTGGAAAAAAAACTCTACAAAGACACAGAAAACTAAACAATACAGTCCATCAACTTGACCTTATAGACAGCCTCAGAGCATTTCACCCAACAACAGCACAATATACATTCTTTTCCAGAGCACATAGAACATTCTACATTGCTAGACGATATATTAGGGCATAAAGCAAGCCTTAATAAACTTAAAAACACTGAAATATTGCAAAGCATCTTCTCAGATCACAATGCTATCAAATTAGAAATAAACACTAGAAAGACCAATAGGAAAAGAGCAAACACATGGAAACTGAACAACACTCTCCTTAAGAATGACTGCATAATAGAAGAAATAAAAAATGAAATGAAAAAATTCCTTGAACATACCAAAATCTTTGGGACACAGCAAAAGCAGTGATCAGAGGCCAATTTATAGCAATAAATGCACACATCAAAAACAAAGAAAGAGCCAAAATCAAAACCTTAAACCAACATCTCCAACAATTAGAAAACAAACAGCAAGTAAAGCCAACACTCACCAGAAGAAAGGACATAATCAATATTCAAGAAGAAATAAATTAAACAGAAAATATAAAGACAACCAAAAAAATCACATGGCTAGAAGTTGGTTCTTTGAAAAGATTGATAAAATTGACAAACCACTGGCAAATTTAACAAAGGAAAAGAGGGAGAGAACACAAATAATACAAACAAGAAATTAAGTGGGTGACATCACAACAGAACCAACTGAGATAAAAAAGATAATACCAGCATACTACAAAGAACTGTACTCCAACAAATTTGAAAATCTAGAAAAACATGGACAGATTTCTAGAAACACACTACTTACCTAAACGAATACAGACTGAGGTGGAAAATCTGAACAGATACCTAACACAAGAAAAAAATTGAACAGGTCATAACAAAATTACCATAAAAAAAAGTTCTGGCCCAAATGATTTCACCAGAGAATTCTACCAAATGTTCAGAAAAAAACTGACAGAAATTCTACTCAAACTATTCCAAAACAAAACAAAACAAACAGATGGAATCTCCCAAATTCATTTTATGAAGTAAGCATAACATTGATACCAAAACCAGGCAAAGACATTGCTAAAAAGAACAACTACAGACCAATATCCCTCATGAGTATAGATGCAAAAGTCTTCAACAAAATCACAGCCAATAGACTCTAACAACATACCAAAAAAATAATTCATTATCACCAACTGGGGTTCATATCATGTACGCAAGTATGGTTCAACATGAGAAAAACTATTAATATCATCGATCACATAAATAAAACAGGAAAAGAACCACATGATTATATCAATTGATGCATAAAAGGCATCTGATAAAATCCAACACCCATTCCTGATCAAAACTCTCAGAAAAATCGGAATAGAAGGGACATTCCTCAACAAAATAATGGACATATATGCAAAACTAACAGCCAACATTATTCTTAATGGAGAGACTGAAACATTCCCCTTGCAAACAGGAACTAGGCAAAGATGTGCTCTATCATCACTTCTATTAAACATTGTACTGGAAGTCCTAGAGAGGGCCATAAGGGAAGAAAGGGAAATCAAAGTCATCCAAATTAGTAAGGAAGAAGTCAAACTATCGCTATTTGCTGATGATATGATTCTATACTTAGATAACCCAAGATACTCAGTCAAAAATCTACTGGAACTAATTGAGAGATTTAGATTAGTGGCAGGATACAAGATCAACATCCAAAAATCAGTTGATTCCTCTACACCAGCAAAGAGATTGCTGAGAAAGAAATAAGGAAATCAATAATATTTACAATAGCTACCAAAAAAATAAAATACTTGGGAATAAATATTACCAGGGACACAAAAGACCTGTACAAAGAAAACTATAAAAAACTACTTCAAGAAACCATAAGAGATCTACATAAATGGAAGAGCATACCATGCTCGTGGATAGGAAAATTGAACATTGTGAAAATGTCAATTCTACCCAAAGCAATCTATACATTCAATGCAATCCCAATCCAGATCCCATCAGCATTCTTTAAGGATATGGACAAACCAATCACTAACTTTATATGGAAAGGATAGAGACCTCGGATAAGCAAAGCATTATTGAAGAAGAAG
This sequence comes from Orycteropus afer afer, assembly GCF_000298275.1. Taxonomy (NCBI): domain Eukaryota; kingdom Metazoa; phylum Chordata; class Mammalia; order Tubulidentata; family Orycteropodidae; genus Orycteropus; species Orycteropus afer. The sequence continues at coordinate 6,494,142 of NW_006921756.1, forward strand.
AGCAAAGTAGGAGGTCTGACACTCCCAGATCTCAAAACTTCTTATATAGTCACAGTAGTCAAAACTGCCTGGTATTGGTACAATAATAGACACAAAGACTAATGGAATAGAATTAAAAACCCAGAAATAGTTTCATTGACATATGGTCAGCTGATCTTTGACAAAAGGCTTAAATCCTTTAATTGCAGAAGAGATTGTTTGTTTAACAAATGGTGCTGGCAAAACTGAATATCCATTTGCAGAAAAATGAAACAAGATCTAAAACTATAAAGTTCCTCAAAGAAAAAACAGGGACAAATTTGTTGTTGTTGTTGTTGTTAGGTGCTGTGGAGTCATCTCTAACTCAGCAACCCTATGCACAGCAGAATGAAACACCTCCCAGTCTTAAGCTAGCACCATGATTCTTGATATACTTGAGCCCATCGTCACTGACACCTTGTCAATCCATCTCATTGAGGGCCTTCCCCTTTTTCATCAATCCTCCACCTTACCAAGCATGACATCCTTCTCTAGGGAGTAGTCCCTTCTGACAACATGACCAAAGTATGTGAGACAAAATCTGGCCATTCTTGCCTCCAAAGAGCATTCTAGCTGCACTTCCTTCAGGACAAACCTGTTAGTTCTTTTAGCAGTCCATGGTACTTTCAGGATTCTTTGCCAACACCACAGCTCAAAAGCATCAACTCTTCTTCGGTCCTCCTTATTCATTATCCAGCTCTCCATGCATAGGATGTGATTGAAAATACCATGGCTTGTGTCAGGTGCACTTTAGTCCTCAAGGAGACATCTTTGCTCTTCAGCACTTGAAAGAGGTCCTTTGCAGTTGATTTGTCCAGTGCTATATGTCATCTGATGCCCTGACTGCTGCTTCCATTGACATCGATTGTAGAACCAAGCAATGTGAAGTCTCTGACAATTTCAATCTTTTCTCCATTTATCATAATGTCCCTTATAGGACCAGTTGCAAGGATTTTTGTTTTCTTTGTATTGAGATGTAATCCATACTGCAGACTGTATTCTTCAATCTTCATCAGTAAGTACTTCACGTCATTTTCACTTTCAGCAAGCAAAGTTGTGTCATCAGCATATCACAGGTTGTTAATGATTCTTCCTCCAATCCTGATGCCACATTCTTCATATAGTCTGGCTTCTTGGATGATTTGCTCAGCATACAGATTGAATAAGCATGGTGAAAGGATACAACCCTGATGCACTCCCTTCTTGATTTTAAACCAAGTAGTGTTCCTTTTTTGTGTTAGAACAACAGCCTCCTGGTCTATGTACAGGTTCCTCATGAGTATAATGAAGTGTTCTGGAATTCCCATTCTTTTCAGTGTTATCCATGATTTGTTATGATCCACACAATCAAATGTTTTTGTATAGTCAATAAAGCACAAGTAAACATCTTTCTGGTATTCTTTGCTTTGAACCAAGATCCATCTGACATCAGCAATGATATCCCTCGTTCCACGTCCTCTTCTGAATCCAGCTTGCATTTCTGGAAGTTCTCTGTCAATATACTGCTGCAACCATTTTTTAATTATCTTCAGCAAGATTTTACTGGCATGCAATACTGATATTGTTCAATAATTTCCACATTCTGTGGGATCGCCTTTGGAATGGGTACAAATATGAATCTCTTCCAGTCAGTTGGCCAGACATCTGTCCTCCAAATCTCCTGGCATAACTGAGTGAGTGCCTCCAGCAGGGCTTCCATTTGTTGAAACACCTCAGTGGATATTCTGTCAATTCCTGCAGCCTTGTTCTTCACCAATTCTTCAAGTGGAGCTTCAACTTCTTCCTTCAATACCGTTGGTTCTTGAACATATGCCACATCCTGAAATGGATGAAGATTGACCAGTTCTTTTTGGTACAGTGACTCTGTATATTCCTTGCATCTTCTTTTGATGCTTCCTGGATCATTCAATATTTGGCCTAGAAATCTTTCAGTATTGCAACTTGAGGCTTATATTTTTTTTCCTCAGTTCCTTCAGCTTGGGAAATGCTGAACGCATTCTTCCCTTTTGGTTTTCTAACTCCAGGCCTTTGCACATTTCATTATAGTAATTGGCTTTGTCTGTTCGAAGTGCTCTTTGAAATTTTCTGTTCAGCTCTTTTATCTTGTAATTTCTTCCATTTGCTTTAACTACTCTTCACTCAAGGGCAAGTTTCAGAGTCTCTTCTGACATCCATTTTGGTCTTTTCTTTCTTTCTCATATTTTTAATGACCTCTTGCTTTCTTCATGAATGATGCTCTTGATGTCATCCCCAATTCTTCTGGCATCAGTCACTGACGTTCAATGCTTGAAATCTATTCTTTAGATGGTCTCCAAATTCAGGAGGGATATGTTCATGGTCATATTTTGGCTCTCATGGACTTGTTTTAATTGTCTTCAACTTCAAGTTGAACGTGTATATGAGCAGTTGATTGTCTGTTCCACAATCAGCTTTGGCCTTGTTTTGGTTGAAGATATTGAACTTTTCCGTCTCCTCTTGCCACAGATGTAGTCAATCTGATTCCTGTGCACTCCATCTGGCAAAGTCCATGTGTATAGCCACTGTTTGTGTTGTTGAAAATAGGTATTTGCAATGAATAAATCATTGGTATTGCAAAATCTATCATGCTATCCCCAGTGTTATTTCTGTCACCAAGGCCAAATTTTCCAACTACTGGTGATTCTTCTTTGTTTCTAACTTCTCCATTCTAATCACCAGTGAGAAGTACCACATTTTGATTGCATGTTCGGTCAATTTCTGACTGCAGAAGTTGATAAAATCTTCAATTTCCTCACTTTTGGCTTTGATGGTTGGTGCCTAAATTTGAATAATAGTAGTATTACTGGGTCTTCCTTGTAGACCTATGGATATTATCTTATCACTGATGGCATTGTACTTCAGGACAGATCTTGAAACATCCTTTGTGATGATGAATGCCACACCATTCCTCTTCAGTTTGTCATTCCTGGCATAGTAGATCATATGGTTGTCTGATTCAAAATGGCCAAAACTGGTACGTTTCAGCTCACTAATGCCTACTTTATTGATCTTTATGTGTTCCATTTCATTTTTGACAACTTCTAATTTCCCTAGATTCATACTTTGTACATTCCATGTTCTAATTATTAATAGATGTTTGCAGCTGCTTCTCAATTTGAGTCATGCCATGTCAGCATATGGAGGTTCTGAAAAACTTACTTTATCCATATTATTAAGGTTAGTTCTACTCTGATGAGCCAGCTCTTTCCCAGTTCTATTTTGAGTACCTGCCACCCAAGGGGCTCATCTTCCTGCACTGTGTAGGACATGTTTCTGAGCTATTCATAAAGTTGCCCAGAAAGTATCAGGCAATGTTTCTCTGGTATTCATAAGGTTTTTCCTGGCCAATTTTTGATAAGTGGATGGGCTCTTCCTTCTTCCTAGTCTGTCTTAGTCTGTAAGCTGTGTTGAAACCTGTGCACCATGTGCAACTCTGCTGGCGTCTGTCTGAAACACCAGTGGCAAAGCCTCAAACCTCACAGCAACATACAAGCACCACAGGATGACAAATGGACAGACAAGTTTGTCTCCATTAGCTGTTGGAAACCTCTGTACTCTCCCCTTACCTAATTCTTACCTGGAACCTGACACTTTGTGGTCCCTGGCTGCTCCCTGCCTTCCCTAGCTCTAGGGGGCTTGGGGTCTAGCCTTGCCTCCCTCCCCTTTACCTGGATATCCTGCCACTCTGGAGGTCCCAGGCCTGTCCTACTCCCTCCCTTTCCTGATTCTAGGGTTCTTGGGGCCTAGCCTTGCCTCCTGCCCCTTTACCAGGATATCTTGCCACTCCAGAGGTTCCTGGCCTCTCTTGCTCTCTCCCTTTCCTGGATCTAGGGGGGTTTTGGCTTAGGCTTGACTCCCTCCCCTTTTTACCTGGATATCTTGACACTCTGGAGGTCCCTGGTCTCTCCTGCTGCCTTCTTTTCCTGGCTCTAGGGGGCTTGGGTCCTAGCCTTGCCTCCTGTCACTTTTTTTCCTGGATATCCTGACACTCTGGAGGTCCCCAGAAAATTTATGGGCTGTAATATATGGCATAAATAGACTATTGAGTGTAACACCAAATGCGCAAATAGTAAAAGATAAAATAGATGAATGAGACCTTCTAAAAATTAAATTTTTATGTGCTTCCAAAGACTTCTACAAAAGAGTCAAAAGAGAACCTACAGATTGGGAAAAAAATATTTGCAATGCAATGTCTGACAAGGGGCTTATCTCTAAAATTTATAGAAAACTACAACACCTCAACAACAAAAAGACAAATAACCCATTTAAAAATTGGGCAGAAGACATAAATAGACACTTCACCAAAAGGATATTCAGGCAGCCAACAAACACATGAGGAAATGTTCACAATCATTACCCATTAGAGAGATGCAAATCAAAACAACAATGAGATACCATCTTGCCCCAATACTAGTAGCAAAGTTCAACATGACAGAAAACAACAAATGCTGGCAAGGATGTGGAGAGATTGGGACTCTCATACACAGTGGTGGGATTGTCAAATGATACTGTACAAAGCAGTATGGTGATTCCTTAGAAGGTTGGAATTAGAAATACCATTTGACTCAGCAATCCCATTACTAGGTATATATCCTAAAGAAGTGAGAGCCAGGAAAAGAACAGGTATATGTGCACCCATGTTCATTGCAGCATTATTTACAATAGCCAAAAGATGGAAGCAATGTAGGTGCACATCAACAGAAGAATGGATAACCAAACTGTGGTACATGTACACAATGGAATACTACGCAACCATAGAAGAACAACACAGAATTTGCAAAACACCGCATAACATGGATAAACTTAGAAGACATTATGCTGAGTGAAATAACTCAATCACAGAAGGACAAATATTGTATCAGTTCATGATACAATATTCAAACTTTGTGAAAATCAAAGAAAGGTTTATATATGGAGGAAATTTTCTTTGCTGATTACCAGAGGTGGAAGGGGAGGGGAGGGAACACTGCTAGATAAGTAGAGGCAAGTATTGATTTGGGTGAAGGAAGGGCAATATACCAAATGTGAGTGATCAACACTGTGGAGTTGAGGAAGAGGAAGACATAGAGAGGTACAGGGGAGGTACAGACAACAAAGATGAACCCTTTTGCACATACAGTACTGTATTTTCAGTGATGGAAAACATTGATCTATGAGTGGATAAATGGGTGGACAGGCTGAATGATTAGGTATGTCTGTGCAGGGGGGAGTGTTGCCCATGACCATGTATAGGGTTGGCAGACAATGTTTCTACAAGTGTATTTGTAAGTTCTGTAAGAATTCCCAGGTATATAGTAGAGCTGACAAGGGACAAAGTTGTAGTCACTCTTGGCCACACCCAGCTACCCAGAGGGAGCAGGTAGTTGGACCTGTGGGCTCAGGACCATGGTCACAGGGCTATAAGCTCAGTTTGCATAACATGCTACACAAAATTATTGTTCCACATCTGTGATGGGAGCTCTGGTAGCATAGTGGCTAAAGCACTTGACTGCTCACCAGAAGGCTGGCGGTTCAAACCCACCAGCCACTCCTCGGAAGGAAGGTTGGGCAATCCTACTTCCGTAGTGA
>NW_006921756.1:6499845-6501956 GCF_000298275.1 Orycteropus afer afer
GAGTCGGGGCCGACTCGACGGCACATAACAACAACAACAACAACAACATCTGTGATAGTTGGAGCTGTGTGTCAACTTGGCTGGATCCCAGTTCTGTGTGGTTGTTCCCATGATGGGATTGGATGACTGTGTTCTGAGTGGCCAATCTGTTGAAGGGGAGTTTCCCTAGAGGTGTGGCCTGCTTGCAGTATATCCAGGGATATCCTGGGAAGAGAGACATTCTTCTGTGGATCAGGACTCTGTTGTGCTGCCTACAACTGTCCATGAGTGAGCAGTTCACCGTTTGGCCTGGAGATCTTGGATTTGTCATTCATTGGAGCCAACAGCTGGTGTACTGCCTGCCAGCCTTGAGCTCCTTGGCCCCTGTGGTTGCGGGAGCCGGGAAAAGCTTCCAGCTTGACATTTGATCCAGGAAATTTGTACTTGCCAGCTTCTATACGTGTGTGAGCCATTTTCCTAAGATAATTTTTTTTTTTCTCTCTCTCTCTCTATTTATAAGCTTTGCTGGTTTTTGTTTCTCTAGAGAATCCAGTCTAACACATTTGGTACCGGGTGTTGTTCTAGAGAGGCAAAATCATAACAATAGGCTTCCTAGATTGGTACTCCAGTTTTATAAATCTTAAAGACACTAGTGACACTGTGTCTGTTACTAGTAAGAGGGCCCTGCTAATCCGTGGCATGAGGTGGCAACATTAATATGCAAAATAGCACCACCAATAGATCAAGTACTTGTGAGAAGTGACGCTCTTGGTGATCAGATATTTGATACTTTTCTGCAATTTTGTCAGAATGAGGAATATAAGTAAGCTGGTTGGTTGGTCCTAGTTACACTAGGCAAAGTGGTGACAGAGCGAGATGAGCTCAGAGCTGCTAAGTCTCGGCTCAAGTGCTGCATAAAAGACCTCAGTGCTTCCAGTTGTGCTCTGAAAGAAAGCCTTATATCTTCTAGTAACAGAGCTGATATTGCCGAAACCAAACCCAGAGTCTTATTGTAAGGGTGGCTGAATTACAACGCCAAATAAATTGCCAATCCAGAACAGTGTCTGACGTTAAAGTGAGGGCACTGATTGGAAAAAAAATGGGATCCTGAAACCGGGAATGGGGACATATGGACAGATAATCAGGAAGATCAGGATATGGAGCCTGTAAATTCTGTTGAATCCCTCCCATCTGAATGGATTACTGTAAAACCATTATCCCCTCCCCCTCATTTTGATGGGACTAGCCAAACTAGTCCTGCTGGGTCATTGTCTGAGGCAGAGGCCATGGAAGACATTCCTGAATGCTCTCAGGAACTGCCTCAAGCACCTATTGTTGCTGCTAGGCCAATAACTAAAGTCACATCCAAGCGAGCCCCAAAAGGTGAAATAGAAAGTGTGACTAAGTAGGTGGTACGCTATACCCAAAAAGTCCTACTTGATTTTGTTAACATGTACAGACAGAAACCTGGAGAATATGTATGGGAATGGGTAATGAGGGTGTGGGATAATGGTACAAGGAATGTAACATTGGATCAGTCTGAGTTTATTGATTTAGGCCCACTAAGTATGGAATCTTCACTCAATGTCTCAGCTCTAGAGGTTAGGAAAGGATCTAATAGTTTATTTGGTTGGCTTACTGAAGCATGGATTATGCGGTGGCCTACCTTAAGTCAAGTTGAAGTACGAGACCTGCCTTGGTATAATGTAGAAGAAGGTATCCAGAGGCTTAGGGAAATTGGCCTGTTAGAATGGATTTATCAGATTAGACCCCTGGAGCCAGAAATGGAGAGTCCAGAGACATGCCTTTCACCAGTACCGTGAGGAATAAATTTGTGAAGGGAGCTCCAACAGCCTTGAAGACTGCTGTGATTGCTATTTTATGTAAACCTGATTTGACAGTGGGAACTGCCCTAATTGAACAAAGACACTTAACTATGATGCAGCTGATTGGACCCCATGGTAGCAGGGGCCAAGTGGCAGCAGTTAATTGACAAAGGCAAGGTGGGCATGGTTACCATAATGGACAGCAGAGTTGGAACAGTAATCAGAATAGTCTGACTCATGTGAAATTATGGCATTGGCTACTTTCTCATGATGTTCCTAGTAGTGAAACACATGGCAATCCTACTA
>NW_006921756.1:6502136-6502693 GCF_000298275.1 Orycteropus afer afer
TTCCCAGACTTGAGTCAGTTTACAGACCCACAACCCCTTGAATGAAGGGGAGGCCAGGTCTCTTTGAGGAAGGACCCCACTACATTGCCAAAAATTTATAATGTCAGTCTTTCTCCTAACCTTCCCCAAAGGGATCTGAGGCCTTTTATGAGAGTGAATGTTCATTGGGGAAAGGAAATAATCAGACTTTTCAGGGATTACTGGACACTGGCTCTGAATTGACACAAATTCCAGAAGACCCAAAGCATCATTGTGGCCCACCAGTCAGAGTGGGGGCATATGGAGGTCAAGCTATCGATGGAGTCTTAGCTAAGGTGCATCTCACAGTGGGTCCAGTGGGTCCACAAACCTATCCTGTAGTGATTTTCCCAGTGCCATAATGCATAATTGGAATAGATATACTAGCAACTGGCAGAATTCTCACATTGGCTCCCTGACATGTGAAGTAAGGGCTATTATGGTAGGAAAAGCCAAGTGGAAGCCATTAGAACTGCCTTTACCTACAAAAATAGTGAACCTAAAGCAGTACTGCATCCCTGGAGGGGTTGCAGAGATTA
>NW_006921756.1:6503499-6504963 GCF_000298275.1 Orycteropus afer afer
GTGGTGAAGGGAAATCTTCCCAATGGGCAGAACTTTGAGCCATGCATATGGTTGTTCACTTTGCATGGAATAAGAAATGGCCAGATGTGTGGTTATATACAGATTCATGGGCTGTGGCTAATGGCTTAGCTGGATGGTCTGGGACTTGGAAGGAGCATGATTGGAAGATTGGTGATAAGGATATATGGGAAAAGGTATGTGGATAGATCTCTCTGAATGGGTCAAAGGAGTAAAGGTATTTGTGTCTCATGTGAATGCCCACCAACGGTGACCTCAGCAGAGGAGGACTTTAACAATCAGGTGGATAAGATGACACATTCAGTGGAAACCAGTCATCCTTTTTCCCCAGCTACTCCTATCATTGCTCAATGGGCTCATGAACAAAGTGGTCATGGTGGCAGTGATGGAGGTTACGCATAGGCTTAGCAACATGGACTCCCACTTACCAACACTGATTTGGCTACCACCACTACTGAGTGCCCAATCTGCCAGCAGCAGAGACCAACACTGAGTCCACAATGTGGAACCATTCCTCAGGGTGATCAGCCAGCAACCTGATGGCAGGTTGATTACATTGGACCACTTCCATCATGGAAAGAACAATGTTTTGTTCTTATTGGAATAGATACTTATTCTGGATATGGATTCGCCTTCCCTGCATGCAATGCTTCTGCTGAAACTACCATCCATGGACTTACAGAATGCCTTATCCACCATCATGGTATCCCACACAGCATTGCTTCAGATCAAGGGACTTATTTCACAGCAAATGAAGTGCGGCAATGGGCTTATGCTCGTGGAATTCACTGGTTTCACCATGTTCCCCATCATCCTGAAGCAGCTGGCTTGATAGAATGATGGAAAGGCCTCTTAAAAACACAAATATGGTGCCAGCTTGGTGGCAATACCTTGAAGGGTTGGGGCAAGGTTCTCCAGAAGGCTGTATATGCTCTAAACCAGCATCCCATATATGGTTCTGTTTCTCCAATAGCCAGAATTTATGGGTCCAGGAACCAAGGGGTGGAAACAGGAGTGGTACCACTCACTATTACCCTAGTGACCCACTCAAAAAAATTTTGCTTCCTGTCCCTGCTACCCTATGCTTTACGGGTCTGGAGATCTTAGTCCCAAAAGGAGGAACACTCCCACCTGGAGACACAATACTGATTTCATTGAACTGGAAATTAAGAATGCCACCTGGCCATTTTGGCTTTCTCATGCCTCTGGATCAACAGACAAAGAAGGGCATCACTGTACTATCTGGTGTGATAGATCCTGATTACCAAGGAGAAATTGGGTTGGCTTTACATAATGGGGGTAAAGAAGAATATGTCTGGAATACAGGAGATTCTTTAGGACGTCTCTTAGTACTACCATGCCCTGTGATTAAAGTCAATGGAAAATTACAGCAACCCAATTCTGACATGACTGCTAACGGCTCAGACCCTTCAGGAATGAAGGTTT
>NW_006921756.1:6506116-6517010 GCF_000298275.1 Orycteropus afer afer
CTGAGACTATGGCCCTTAGCTGCCCTTCTGGTCTGGAATCGAACCCACTACTGTGGCTTCCAGACAAACAAAATATGGGCATATAGGCTGAACATTTACATTAAGTAGATACATTTCTTGGAGAAATCAATCATGGGAGAATAGAAGGGCTATGTATGCACAGGGAGACAGCTCAAGGGGCAGGAGTGCATGAGGAGGAAGGACACAGGGAAGAGGTGGCCATGGGGAGGAGAGTTGTTTGCTGCATTATGGGAGATTATAGTCAATATAATGAGACAAAGTGTATGTGAACTGCTGTATGGGAGATGAGTTTGCTCTGTAAACTTTCAGCCAACTTACAATAATTTTTTTTTTTTAAAAAGCAATAATCTTTAAAGATGTTATTAGTTAACATGAGGTCATACTGCAGTAAGGTAAGTCCTAAGCCACTATGAGTGGTATCCTTATAACAGAGAAGAGCTACAGACAAAGAGACACAAGGGAAGTCAGCCATCTGAAGATCTAAGAAAATATTTGGAATGATACATCCATATGTAAAGAAATTACAAGTATTGCCAGCTGTTACCAGAAGCTAGTTGAAAAGCATGGGATAGATTTTTCTTCAAAGCCCTATGTAGAGGTAGACTCCCTGATTTTGGACTTCTAGCCTCCAGTGTTATGAGGCAATAAATTTATGTTCTTCTAATCCACCCAATTTATGGAACTTTATTATAGCAGCTCTATGAACTTAATAAACCCAATAAGGGATAGGCCTTAGTAATGAGGCTAAAGTAGTCCTAAAACAAAGCCTACTGTGACCTGCCCTAAAATTTCTTACAAGCAAAACTTCAAAAGGATCAAATTGAACTGCTAGTAATTAAACTCCCAGACAAAACAAAATAAGACTCTTCAAAGAAAAAAGGATAAAATCCAAACACATAACAAATGTAAAATCCACAATATCCAGCAATCAAAATTTAAAGATATGTCAAGATCCAAGGAAATTTGATCCATAATCAGAAAAAAAAAATGTCAATAGTAATGAATCCATAGTTGACATGATGAAAACAGCATAAAATATACTTATACAGTTATTATTACAATGTTAAAGTACTTAAAAGAAAGTCATTAAATATAATGATGAGAACAATGGAATATATATTTTAAAGAATCAAATGAGATTTCTAGAGATAGAAAGTAGAAATCTGAAAACTACAACAATGGAAGTTATTAATCTCAAATAAGATACCATGTAAGTGAAGACTGGAAGACTTGAAAGCATAGCAATAGAAACCATCCAAAATGGAAAACAGGGAGGAAAAAAAGACTGGAACAATAAAAAAGCAATCTCAGTGACCTTTGGGACAATATCAGCAGGTTGAACACATGTGTAATTGGAGTCACAGGAAGAGTGGTATGAGAGAGAAGGATTAAAAAAAAAAAAAGTGGCTAAAAACTTTCTTATTTGATGAAAAACAGATCCAAGAAGCTCAATATACCCATATACAGAATAAGCACAAAGAAAACGACATCAAATTTATATCATAATAAAAATTTACAAAGCCAATGATGAAGAGAAAAATCTTAAAAGTAGCCAGGTTGAGAGGAATAGAATAGTAAAGAGGAAGTAAGATAAGAAAGACTGACAACATCAGAAACTATGCAAAGCAGAAGACAGTTGATTGACATATTTAAAGTGCTGAAAGAAACTAAAAATTATTAGCAAAAATATATTTAAAAAATGAAAACATTTTCAGCTAAACAAAAGCTGGAGAATTTGTCATCAGGAGGCATTCACTATAAAAAATGTTAAAGGAAGTTCTGCAAGAGGAAGAAAAATGGTATCAGTTGAAAATTTGGATATATATAAAGAAATTAAAGTTTTTCCAGAAATGGGAAACTATACAAGTTACATTTCTTTAGGAAAAAAAACGGGTGCTTAAACAAAAATAATAGCAATGCATTGTGTGGTTTATAACACATGGAGGTGTAAAATCTGACAATAATAGTAAAAGGACTCAGTGGCAGTGAGTTTGGTTTTGGTTTTGGTTTGAACCTTGATGTTGTTATTTGCCATCAAATCATCTCTGACTCATAGCAACCCCTCCTTGAGTTTCCAAGGTGGTATCACAACGGAAGTAGATTGCCCAAAGTTCTTTCTGAGGAATGGCTGGTGTGTTTGAACTGCCAATCTTCTGGTCAGCAGTCAAGTGCTTTAGGCACTACGCCGCCAGAAATCAGCCCTTCTCGCTAAGGGCTGCACAGAGGACTATACTGGTGGCTGATGACTAAAAAGGGAAACAGCAAAGAAAGAGACAAACTGACCTGTGGACTTTTGGCTATCCAGAGGGTTCAACCATCTTGAATGTTTAGAGAGCTGCATAGGAGGTACAGACAACAAAGATGAACCCTTTTGTACATACAGTACTGCATTGTCAATGATGACAAATATTGATGTATGAGTGGATAAATGGGTGGACAGGCTGAATGATTAGGTATGTCTATGCAGGGGGTGTGTTGCCCATGACCATGTATAGGGTTGGCAGACAATGTTTCTACAAGTGTATTTGTATGTTCTGTGAGAATTCCCAGGTATATAGTAGAGCTGACAAGGGACAAAGTTGTAGTCACTCTTGGCCACAGCCAGCTACCCAGAGGGAGCGAGTAGTTGGATCTGTGGGCTTGGGACCATGGTCGCAGGAGAATCAAGCTCAGTTGGCATAACATATTACACAAAAACATTGTTCCATATCCTACTTTGGCGAGTAGAGACTGGGATCTCAAAAGCTTGCAAGCGGCCATCTAGATGCAACATTGGGTCTCTCCTCATCCAGAGAAAAGAATGAAGAAAACCAAGGACGCGTGGAAACAATTAGTGCAAGGGAGTGGTACACCATGTGATCCACAGCCTATATGACTATGAGACCAGAAGAACTAGATGGTGCCCAGCTACCACTGTTAAGCACTCAGTTGGGGATCTATGTAGATCCTGGATAGAGTAGGAGAACAATGTGGAACAAAACTCAAAGTCATAAAAAGAAGGGACCAGGTTTGTTAGTCCTGGTGAAACTAACAGCCTGGAGATCTTGGATTTGTCATTCGTTGAACCTGGTGAAACCCTTGAGACTATGGCCTGCAGGTGCCCTTTAGGTATAGAACTGAACCCACTCCTGTGGCTTCCAGCCAAACAAAAGACAGGCATATGAGACATGTCATGAGACAAAGTGTAAATGAACTGCTATATGGAAAATAAATTTGCTCTGTAAACTTTCACTCAAATCACAATGTAAATTAAAAAAAAAAAAAAAAAGATTTACAGCCTTGGAAACTCTAGGGAGCAGTTCTACTCTGTCTTACAGGGTGGTTATGGGTCAGAATCAACTCAATTGCACTGGGTTATTTTATTTATTTTTTTAATGGGAATGAGTTGGAATTGACTCAACAGCAACAGGTTTGAGTTTTTGGTATGATATATTGCTACATTTAAAAAAAAAAAAAAAAAACTGTTTAAAAACCAAAACAGAATATGTTTATTATCAGCATAGATAAAATGAAAATTATACTAACATGCATACACATAACACATGCCTGTATACGTAATGCTTTCAGTGTTTTTCACTGAATGTGAGAATAAAGGTGATTTTTGTTTTCTTCTTTAGGCTGTTTTTTTAAAATATTTTCTAAACTTTCTGCAGTGGACATGTAGTACTTTCATAACCAGATAAACTAACAATAATTGTGAAAAAGAATGACATTCAAAACTATACAGAAGTCTTTATATTCCAAAGCAATTAAAAACAAGACTGCATGTTTAAACTTTTATATGCTATCTCACCAAGTTGTAATATTTGCTTAAAGGTGAGCACACAGGAGGGAAAACAAAACTAAATAAACCTCTGTGTGAGCAAGTAAGTCAATTTTGTCTCATTGACAGACACAAATGGAGACAATTTCAAAAGGGACATTTATTCTATGACAGGTATTTTACTTACCTCAATTCATTTAATCCAAATACCTGGAAAACTAAGTGTTATTTGTGCCCATTTTACAGATAAGAAACATAAGCAAAGAAATTAAGGAGCTTGCCTAAAGCCATGTAGTTTGGAAGTGGTGGAGCCAGAATTCAAATGAAGGCCTAGTCAACCTTCAAGCTGGACTCTGTCCCCTACATGTTGCTGCACCCACACTTGACAAGCACTACAATAGAGAACAGGAGCTCTGGTAATATAATGCCTGAGGCACTTGACTGCTAACCAGAAGGCTGGCGGTTCAAACCCACCAGCCACTCCTCAGAAGGAAGGTTGTGCAATCTATTTCCTTATTGCCTGGGCAACCCAAGGAGGGGTCGCTATGAGGCGGGTCTGACTCGATGGCACATGACAACAACAACAACAATAGAGAATTAGATTTAGAACCTAATCAGAGTATGATTTTTGAATCTCTGAAAATAACGCAGCAGGAAAAAAATGGTGCCATAAAACCCTGTTAAGATTTTTTGTTAGAAAATAACAACTGCAGGCATTTACTAAGGAAACAGCACCAAAATTACAGACTCCTTTCAATAAACCAGTCTTTAATATCTCTAAGCTCTAGACTATTTAATGTGAATTTGGCTGCTGTGACGAATATAATACATTAACTTGTGAAATTAATCATTTTATTTTTAATGAAAAAATATAAATACAGAAGCTTTGCTGTGTCTATACATATGGCTGGCAGGGATAATAGTTTATATTGAAAAATACTACTCTGTAGGAATTTCAACTGCTGTTTATGCTGTAATTCAATTTGTTCTATTTAGATACAAAAATACGCTAGTCCTTCACACAATCAGTTCACTATTGAGGTTCGCAGCAGGTTAAAACTTCAACCCATTCTACTAATAAAAATGAAATCAATGATTTCATTTAGTCCTCAAAATGGTTTATGGCATTAGAACCAAATGAAATGCTTTATGAACTGCATCAAATCAATGAAATTAAATCACCAAATTTTTATTAACTGATCATGTATTCAGCAGTCGGCTAGATGTTTTGCATTTGCTATCTCATTTTTTCCTAATAAGGTCCCCATTTTACAGGTCATGAAACTAAGGATCAAGGACATTAAATAATCTCACCAATGTTATATAGCTAAGAAACAGCAGGGTAATAATTTGAACCTAGATCTAACTGGTGGAGCTCTGGTGGTGCTGTAGTTAAAGCATTCAGCTGCTAATCAAAAAGGTCAGCAGTTCGAACCTACCAGCTGCTGTGCTGGAGAAAGATGAGGCAGTTTGCTTTCATAAAGATTTACAGCATCGGAAACCCTATGGGGCAGTTCTAACCTGTACTATAGGACTGCTATGAGTAGGAATCAACCCAATGTCAGTGGGGTTCTATTTGGTTTTAAATTTAGCTGCTGATCTAGTGGCTAAAGGAGCCCTTCTGGTGCAGTGGTTAAAGTGCTTAGCTGACCAGCTGCTCTGCAGGAGACAGATGTGGCATTCTATTTCCATAATACTTGGAGCCTTGGAAACCCTATGGGGTAGTTCTATCCTGTCCTATAGCGTCATTATGTGTCAAGATTGACTTGATGGCAATGGATTTGCTTTTTGGTTTAGATCTACCTGAATCTCAATCCTATGTTATTAATAGGGCACTCAACCACCTCTAAAGTTAGTTATATAGTAGAAGGCTGAGTAAATGCAATGAGAAAAGCTTGTAGAAACTGATAATGAAACACAGAGAAGGGGGATGCTGGCATGGGAATACCAGAGAGACTCCCTAGAGGGAGGAACAGTTAGGGAGATGTCTGCATAATTATGGGTTTCAGAAGGATTTGATTGTATTACCCTCTTACATAGTAGAGACTGCAATCCTCATTTTGCATAATGAGGCTGACTGAGGTTAAATGACCTACTGATGCACTAATGCATCTAAAATTAAAATCCAGGTTCTTTATGCTCAGGCCAGTAGGGCTGTGGGGAAGGGGCTCTCTAAAGACCACAGAGAAGCTGTAAAGAAGGTGATGGGCTGAATAACATGGTGAATAGGTAAGTGGATGATGTCAATACTGGGCATCATCAGAGCACTTGATCATGATAAGACAAAGCACTAGGTAATGGTAAGACAGTCAGACAGAATTTCAAAGCTTCCAAAATCATCTCCATAATCTCCCTTCTAAGCAGGTACCAACATCTTGTTGAACATCTATAAACACCTATGCCGTTGTTGTTGTTATGTGCCATTGAGTCGTCTCCAACTCATAGCAACCCTATGCACAGCAGAACTAAACACTGACTGGTTCCTCGCCAGCTCCCCAATCGTTGCTATACTTGAGTCCACCACTACAGCCACTGTGTCAATCCATACCATTGAGGGCCTTCCCCTAAGCATGACATCCTTCTCCAGGGAATGGTCCCTTCTGATAATATGACCAATGTAGGTGAGATGAAGTCTGGCCATTCTCGCTTCCAAGGAGCATTTCAGCTGCACTTCCTCCAAGACAGATTTGTTAGTTCTTTTAGCAGTCCATGGTATTTTCAGCATTCTTTGCCAGCACCACAACTCAAAATCATCAACTCTTCTTAGGTCTTCCTTATTCATTGTCCAGCTCTCACATGCATATGAAGCAAACGAAAATACCATGGTTTGTGTCAGGTGCATCTTAGTCCTCAAGGAGACATCTTTGCTTCTCAGCACTTGAAAGAGGTCCTTTGCAGCCGATTTGCCCAGTGCTGTGGTAGCATAGTGCCTAAGGCACTTGACTGCTAACCAGAAGGCTGGCGGTTCAAACCCACCAACCCCTCCTCGGAAGGAAGATAGGGCAATCTACTTCCGTAGTGATACTGTCTTGGAAACCCAAGGAGGGGTTACTATGAGTTGGGACCGACTTGACAGCACGTAACAACAACAACATACGTTGTCTGATGTCCTGACTGCTGCTTCTCTTAGAGTCAATTGTAGAACCAAGAAATGTGAAGTCTTTGACAAATTCTATCTTTTCTCCATTTATTGTGATGCTGCCTATAGGTCCAGTTGTGAAGATTTTTGTTTTTTATACTGAGATGTAATCTAGACTGCAGACTGTAGCCTTCAATCTTCAGCAGTAAGTGCTTCAAGTCATCCTCACTTTCAGCAAGCAAAGTTGTGTCATCAGGGTACCAGAGGTTGTTAATGATTCTTCCTCCAATATTGATGCCACCACATTCTTCTTCATATATTCCAGCTTCTTGGATTATTTGCTCAGCATATAGATTGAATAATTATGGTGAAAGGATACAACCTTAACACACTTCCTTCTTGATTTTAAACCATGCAATGTCCCCTTGTTCTGTTCAAATGACAGCCTCTTAGTCAAGGTACAGGTTCCTCATGAGTACAACTAAATGTTCTGGAATTCCCATTATTCTCAATGTTATCCACAATTTGTTACAGTCCACACAATCAAATTCTTTTGCATAGTCAATAAAACACAAGTAAACATCTTTTTGGTATTCTTTGCTTTGAGCCAAGATCCATCTGACATCAGCAATGATATCCCTTATTCCACATCCCATTCTGAATCCAGCTTGCATTTCTGGAAGTTCTCTGTCCATATACTGCTGTAGCCAATTTTGAATTATCTTCAGTAAGATTTCACTTGTGTGTGATATTGTTCAATAATTTCCACATTCAGTGGGATCACCTTTCATTGGAATGGGTACAAATATGGATCTCTTCCAGTCAGTTGATCAGGTAGCTGTCTTCCAAATATCTTGGCATAACCGAGTGAGTGCCTCCAGTGGGGTATCCCTATATAACTATGTATAAGCCATTTTTGGACAATTGTTGTTGTGAGGCACCTGTGAGTCACTTCCAACTCACAGTGACCCTCTGCACAATAGACTAAAACACTGACTGCCTGATCCTGCGCCATCCTCACCAGTCATTGCTATATTTAAGTCCGTTGTTGCAGCCACTGTGTCATTTCATCTCATTGAGGGTCTTTCTCTTCTTTGCTGACCCTCTGTTTCACCAGGCATGGGGTCCTTCTCCAGGGACTTATCACTCCTGATAACGTGTCCAAAGTATGTGAGACAAAGTCTTTCCATCCTGTACTTCTATACATCCTGTATAATTTAACTGTACTTCTTTTAAGATAGGTTTGTTCCTTCTTCTGGTATGCCATGGTTTATTCAATGTTCTTCATCAACATCATATTTCAAATGCATTGATTCTTCGTCTTCCTTATTCATGGTCCAGCTTTCACATGCATATGAAGCATTAAAATACCATGGCTTGGATCAGGAGTACCTTAGTCCTCAAAGTGACATTTTTATTTTTTAGCATTTTAAAGAGGTCTCTTGCAACAGACTTGCCCCATGCAATAGGTCATGTGATTTCCTGACTACTGCTTCCATACATGTTGATTGTGGATCCAAGTAAAATGAAATCCTTGACAATTTCTGTCTTTTTCTATGTTCATCATGATGTTGCTTATTTGTCCAGTTGTAAGGATTCACATTTCCTTTATGTTTGGACAAGTAGGAGGTAATAATTAGTACAAGCAAAGAACCAAAACCAAAAACCAAACTCACTGCTGTCAAATGGGATCTGACTCATAATGACCCCTCCTTAGGTTTCTGAGTCAGTATCACCACAGAAGTAGATTGCCTAATATTCCTTCCAAGGAGTGGATGGTGGGTTTAAACCACCAGCCTTCTGGTTAGCAGTCAAATGCCTTAGGCATTATGCCACCAGAGGATACATTTTATAACACCTAAAAATGAGGGGGGGAGAAGCTTGAAACTGCCTGAAAAAAGTGGCATTTTGAGTAGAATTTTGAACAGGAAGGAGTGTTTACATACATAAAGAAAGGGGAGAAGAATGGGCTTCCAGGCACAGTGATGAATATGCTTAAAGGTATGAAAGTTAAATGCTCAGGGACTTGGAAACAAACCAAAGTGTTAAGGGCTTAGGCTGTATGAGAGAGATTGTGGCAGGAAGAACTTGTACTAATACACCAGAACCAGATCCTGGAGAGTCTTGAATGCCAGGCTAGGCTTTCATATGTCTTTTTTACCAAGTGAGACAAATACTCAAGAGAAGAACGTAGAAGACAGAAAATTTAAGGAACAAACAGGGAGAAGAGCCAGAGAAGGATCAGTTGGAGAGACTGTGAAGAAGCTGATGGAGAAAAGACTAATAAAAAGTTAGACTGGTGAAGAGTACTTTAATCATAGCCTAGTTAAACATCAGGAGCTCTGGTAACGTAGTGCCTAAGGCACTTGACTGCTAACCAGAAAGCTGGTGATTCAAACCTACCAGCCACTCCTCGGAAGGAAGGTGGGGCAATCTACTTCTGTAGTGATACTGCCTCGCAAACCCAAGGAGGGGTCACTATGAGTCGGGTCTGACTCGACAGCACATAACAACAACAACAACAATTGAAACATCAGTCTGGTCCCCCAACTCCTGCTACCCTTGTCACCTTCATCCACTATCGAAATATTGAAAAGAGCAATCCAGATTTACTATTACTACTTCTTTGATGCTTGTTTATTCCTTATCCCATTGCAATCTGATTTCTTCCCCCACCATGTCACAAGTATGGCACCAAAAACATCACCAATGATCTCTGTTGTCAAAGGTAATGGCTTGTTTCCTGCCCTCATGCTACTTGACCTTTCTGTAGTACTGTTGACCAAATTTATATCTCCAGCTCAAACCTCCCTCCGTATCTCCAGACTCATATATTCAACTCCTCCTCCACATTTCTATTTAGATGTCTAAAAAACACCTAAAATTCAACATGCTCAAAACTGAACTTGTGATTTTACCTCCACAAACTTAATCCATGTACAGTCTTCTCATCTCAGTTGATGGCAACTCCATCCTTCTAGTACTCATAGCAAAAATCTTGAGTCATCTTTTCCTCCTCTTTGTCTTTTACTCCACATTCAATCCTTTAAGAAATACTATTTAGTTTATAAAAAAATGCATCCAGTCTTGAAAGGTGCCATACTCTTGGGGGTTCCATCAAGCTCTATCAGAACAGTAAGTCTGGTTGTTTTTATTATTTTGAGTTTTACTCCACATTTTTCTCCCATGCTATCCCAGGTCTTCTATTGCAATCCCTTTCAGAGCAGTCAGCAGTGGCAGACAAGCACCATGTAGGTTTTCTGGTCTCAGGGTTGTGGAAGCTGGAATTTGTGTGGTCTATTAGCTGTTTGGACTAATTATTTCCACACATCTTTGATTTTCTCCCCTCTTCCTCACTCACCTGGACAGAGGAGCAGTCAGCCACAGGGATCCAGGTGAGGAGAGGGAACCCATGCAAGCCCAAAGCAGCAGGGCAGAGAGGGGGAGAAAGGGGATTAAAAGGCCCAGGAACCAGGGCAGAGGAGCAGTCAGCCACAGGGACCCAGGTAAAGGTGGTAGGAGAGGTTTCCAACAGGGAGACAAACTTGTCTGTCAGTATGTCCTACCGTGGTGACATGTTGATGTGAGTTTTGAGGCTCAGCCACTGGTGTTTCAAATCCAGCAGGATGCACATAGCGCACAGGTATCAGCCCAGATTACAGACTGAGGCAGACTAGGAAGTCCTAAAGAAGAGGCCATCCACTTCTCAAAAGAATTGGCCAGGGAAAACCTTATTAATAGCAAAGAAACACTGTCTGATACATTACTATACAACTTTATGAATACTCTGGTTAGGTTAGAAGGCTCACAAAATAGGACTGGGAAAGAGCTACATCATCTGAGTAAACTCAGCCTATGGATAAGGTAAAGCTTTCGAGATCTCCATTTGCTGATGTGGCACCACTCAAATTGAGGAGAAACAGCTGCAGACATCCATTAATCATCGTAACATGGAATGTACGAAGTATGAATCTAGGAAAATTGGAAGTTGTCAAAAATGAAATGGAATGCATAAAGATTGATATCCTCAG
>NW_006921756.1:6517850-6533038 GCF_000298275.1 Orycteropus afer afer
AAAATGGATGACAGAAGAGACTCTGAAACTTGCCCTTGAGTGGAGAGTAGCTAAAGCAAATGGAAGAAATGACAAGATAAAAGAGCTGAACAGAAGATTTAAAAGAGCAGCTTGAGCAAACAAAACCAATTACTATAATGAAATGTGCAAAGACCTGGAGTTGGAAAACCAAAAGGGAAGAACACACTCGGCATTTCTCAAGGTGAAAGAATTGAACAAAAAATTTAAGCCTTGAGTTACAATATTGAGAGATTCTATGGGCAAAATATTGAATGATGCAGAAAACATCAAGAGAAGATGGCAGAAATACACAGAGTCACTGTACCTGAAAGAACTGGTCGATCTTCATCCATTTCAGAAAGTGGCATATGATCTAGAACCAATGGTACTGAAGGAGGAAGTCAAAGCTGCAATGAGAGAATTGGTGAAGAACAAGGCTCCGGGAATCAACGGAATACCCACTGAGATATTTCAACAAATGGATGCCTCATTGGAAGCACTCACTCAGTTATGCCAACAGATTTGGAAGACAGCTACCTGGCCAAGTTACTGGAAGAGATCCATATTTGTACCCATTCCAAAGAAAGGTGATCCCACACAATGTGGAAATTATAGAACAATATCATTAATATCACACTCAAGTAAGATCTTACTGAAGATAATTCAAAAACATTTGCAGCACTATATTGACAGAGAACTTCTAGAGGTACAAGCTGGATTCAGAAGAGGACGTGGAACAAGGGATATCATAGCTGTTGTCAGATGGATCTTGGCTCACGGCAAAGAATACCAGGAAGATGTTTACTTGTGCTTTATTGACTATACAAAGGCATTTGATTGTGTGGATCATGACAAATTATGGATAACATTGAAAAGAATGGGAATTCCCAAACACTTGATTGTTCTCAAGAGGAACCTATACCTTGACCAGGAGGTTGTCATTTGAATGGAAGAAGGGAACACTACATGGTTTAAAATAAAGAAGGGAGTGCATCAGGGTTGTATCCTTTCCCCACACTTATTCAATCTATATGCTGAGCAAATAATATGAGAAGCTGGACTATATGAAGAAAAATGTGGCATCAGGATTGGAGGAAGAATCATTAACAACCTGAGATATGCTGATGATACAACTTTGCTTGCTGAAAGTGAGGATGACTTGAGGCACTTACTGATGAAGGTTGAAGAATACAGTCTGCAGTATGGATTACGTCTCAATATAAAGAAAACAAAAATGCTCACAACTGGACCAATGAGCAGCATCACAATAAGTGGAGAGAAGATTGAGGTTGTCAAAGAATTCACGTTGCTTGGTTCTGCAATCGATGCCAATGGAAGCAGCAAGTCAGGACATTAGACAACGTGTAGCACTGGGAAGGTCAACCACGAAAGAACTGTTTCAAGTGCTGAGGAGAACGGATGTCTCCTTGAGGACTAAGGTGCACCTGACACAAGCCATAATATTTCCAATCGCCTCGTATGCATGTGAGAGCTGGACAACGAATAAGGAAGACTGAAGAAGAGTTGATGCTTTTGAGTTGTGGTGCTGGCGAAGAATGCTGAGAGTACCATGGACTGCTAAAAGAACTAACAGATCTGTCCTGGAGGAAGTGCACCCAAAATGCTTTTTGGAAGTGAGAATGGCCAGACTTCGTCTCACCTATTTTGGTCGTGTTGTCAGAAGGGGCCATTCCCTGAAGAAGGATGTCATGCTTGGTAGGGTGGATGGTCACCAATAGAGAGGGAGGCCTTCAACACAATGGATTGACACAGTGGCTGCAATGATGGGCTCAAGTATAGCAAGGATCATGGAGCTGGCGCGGGATCGGGCAGTGTTTCGTTCTGCTGTGCATGGGGTCACTATGAGTCGGAAACAACTCGACAGCACTTAACAACAACAACAACAACTCCCTCACTCCAGATGGAGAGAGAACTATGGTTGTACCTTGGATGGCTACCTGCAGGCCTTTAATACCACAGTTAGACTCTTCAAGCCTGGAACTAAACAGACCCCTGTGGCTCAATTTTCAGCCAAACAATAGAGAGGCCTATAAGGTGAACAATAATGCCAGGGAGGTACACATGCCTTAGAAAAATCAACCATATGAGATCGAAAGGGAAACATTTGCCTAGGAATAAAGGTCCAAAGGCAGGAAGGGATAGGAAAGATATGCAATCTACTCCTACCACCCAGATTCAGTACCATCATTTCTTGCCTGGATTGTACCACAACTTTCTGACTGTTTTCCTTAGTTCTCTTGTAACCTTACTATCTATCTTAACACAGCAACCGGAGTGATTTGGTCAAAAGAAAGGTTTCTGAATGTACTCAGACAAGCCAGAGTAGAGTAGGCCATTTCCAGAGAGGACACATGGCTATCTGCATTGGTAAAGAAGAGACTAGTGCTCAGGCAAAGTCAAATTTATCAGTTTCCATTCATAAAAACATTTTTAAGTACAATAATTCATGTAAATCTCACAAGACCTTGAGATCCAGAGGTCATTATTCCATTTTATAAGCAAGGAAACTGAGGCTCAGAGAGATAAGTAGCAGTCAATCATTCATCCATTCATCTACCCATTCATTCTCTTACTTTGTATTGAGAGTCTGCTATGTACCAGGCCCCAAGACTCAGATGAAGTTACCCAGTCAGTCCTGATGGAGCAGGAATTCTAACCCCTAACCACTCAACTTGAAATCTAGGGATCTTTTCCTCTCCATGCAGCTACACAGGTCACTTCCAATCAGAACCTTTTCATATATTTTTGTGAGTGAAAAGCATGTGGGAAAATGGCTCTTATATTTACTGTTGGATAACAGTTGAAGCACTTTATATATAATAACTGGCAGTCAATAAATGTGTTGAATGAAATAAATGGATGGATACATGTGAGGGTAACAACAATACTGTTCTTCCTCTCCCGTTAGACTACTGTGAGGGTCAATGGAGATTGTGGATAGAAAAATCTTGGCAGGGGCCTGCTTTAAAATTCCTTTTTATTGTTTGTTGCTTTGGATCCTGCTTAGTAATAGGAAAGGATGTATCAGGCCAGGTTAGATCCAGAACCACTTTTCTGCAGAGCTACGGCACCTGGTTAGAAGTATGACCTTTTTCTATTATTTACTTATTGTGTCCTTCACAAGCAATAAGCACCCATGTATTTTGTCTCCACATACTATCAAGTTCATGCACACATAGGTAATCAATACCTTGGATAGACTTATGAATTCCAATTTTATAGATTAGGAAGTAGAAGCTAAGAATGCTAAGTGAATAGCATATATTCACCCAGCTATTAAATAGCAGGAGTGAAATTTAAACTCAGGCCTTCTAATATTTTTTTATAGTGTACTACTTTTTAACTACATATCTAGCCTCATAAGCTATTTAGGTAAAACTAAAAACAATACTTATGTGGAACTTGATAATTTATGTGGAATTTTCCCATAGATTTTCTATTTCACTCTCACAAAAATTGCAAGCACAACATATAGATGAGCAAATTAAGGCCTGCAATGCCCCATGTGTGTAGAATTGCCCAAGGACATATTGGTAGCAAATTCAAAAACCAGGTCTTTTGTCTTCTTTTCCATACTCTTCTCTGAGGCTGCCCTGTTCCAGAAAAGCAACACAAACCTCTTAAGATGGGGGCATCCGGAACTGTACTTATTGCACCAGGACAGGTCACCACAGAAGAATATGGCCCTCCGACTTGCACAGATTTCTAAAAGGGGATATTTTGTCATTTGAAAACTCTGTCAAGGCTCTAGAGACATGATTGGTTAGGAAGTAGGCCAGTTGGCAAAGCATTTAACAAAATCCCAACTGCCGGTGATCCTCACGTTACTGGAGACAAGCACTTCTTGAATGTGCCCATCGGCCTGCATTCAGTGTAATCAAAAATAGAATCCGCAGGCACTGTCAGGGTGATATGACATGCATCCAGATCTTTTTTCCTTTTCTTTTATTTTTAGGCTTCAAGTTTAGTCCTCTTTCTTTGGCAGATTTTGGAGCCATGTGACTGGCACAACTCTGGCAAGTGCTATAAATGCAATGGATTGTGCCGAAGGGAAAAGTGCCATCTTGTACAACTAGGACTAAATATTTTTACTCTTTCTTGAGGCTTTTAAAGGTGTGTGCCATTTCAGATAGTTAGGAAATTGCTTTAATTACCGAGATTCAAAATTGAAGGGGAAACACAGTTTTAATGGAGTTTATACTTAAACACAACAGGAATGAGCAATACTATTTGCTGGCATTGAAAAAAGGAGGGCATTAATTTTGCTCCACTTAGATGGTTATATTCAGTTTAACAAATACTGCAAGAACAATGTAATTGCATTTCTTCTTAAGTATAAATTCTTTTCAGTCATGAAATCAAATGAATAGGAGACTGAGAGTTAACACATTTAACTCGTTCTTTCTTTTATTTATTCATCAATTCAACCAATGTTTACTGAGCATGGATACTGGAACTAAAGCCTGGATTTAAATCAGGTATCTGCCACTTAATAAACTAAAAGGCATTGCCATCAAGTCAATTTTGATTCATGGCAACCCATGTCTTACAGTGTAGAACTGCTCCATGAATTTTTTGGCTGTCATTTTTTATGGAAGCAGGCCTTTTATCCATGTGCCACTGGGTGGGTTCAATCAGCCAATCGTTAGGCTAGTAATCAAGCACCAGCTGTGCCACCCAGGGATCTGCCACTTAAGATTCCTGTGTTACTGGCTTTTGCTATTGTTACTACCACTTGTGACGTACTTTTCTAGATACTAGGGGGATGAGTACTAAGAGAGCCAAGGCCCACACCCTCATGTAGCTTGCATTCTAATTGTTTCTGTTTTCTGTTTGCTGTTGAACTAACAGCTGCTGGCTGTTGTGGCAATTAATTTACTTGCTATGGCAGCCCTTTCTCTTTTCTATTTTCCTTCTCATATTTTACTTTGAACTTTGAAGCTGGCCAAACAAGCTAATTAGAAAATGTCTAAAGCAAGAATCAATAAACACTAAATGAGAATCTGAGAATGCTCTGGAGTACCTAAGAGAAGACATGATGCTTATCCTGCAGGAGCTGAAGTGACAAGACTTAGGAAGGCAATAATTAGTTAGTTAATAATGTAAGATACTTTCTTCAGTTCAAGGAGATTCTCTGTAGCTTCCATTCAGTGCTCAAATTTCTGCCCGCTTTAAGATGACCTGTAATTTCATCTAAACAAGATTTCAGTAATCTCCTACTATGTACCAAGCAGGCCTTGTACCAGATGCTGGGGGTTAAAAGGAATAAAATAATGTTGCTATTCCCAAGAAACTCACCAATGAATATATAAACAACTACAGTACAAGTCATGCTGTGATAATGCTATAAAAGAAGTATAAGCTGCTATGAAAAGTAAGAGCAATTCACTAATTTATTTAATAAAAAATGACTGAGTACGGAGTACATATCAAACACCATGTTGAGTGCTGGCGGTACATTAGTGAGTGAAACAGAAAAGACTTCTGCTCACATACATTCTAGTGAGGTGAGACAGAAAAATCACTTCCCTAACAAAAATTAAATAGATTAAGTTCACAGAATGTTACGCTACGATGAAAATGAAACAGTGATTTAAGGGTGATGCTTGTGTCTGGAGTTATGCTACTTTTGACTTGGTAGTCTGGAATGCTTTCTGTGAGGAGTTAACATTTGAGTTCAGGAATAAATGACAAGGCCACTTGAATATCAGAGTAAGAGTGTTCTAGGTAGAGTACGCTGGGATATCTTCTGTTTGCTTCTCCATCCACTTTCCACTTTTCTCAGCTCTGCTCTTTGCCTCAGAAGTCTGGCCTGGATGTGTTGGGTTGTACCTTATGGGATTGCTGATATTGGCAGCTGGTTCAACTTACTACATAAAGAGGGCTCCCTGTCCTCTGGCTGCCTGGTTGAGTGTTGTCATTGTGGAGCTCCAGCAGGATTTGGGGAGGAGAGAGGAGAGAAATATTTAGCTATTTATTTCCCTATGGCTCACCTTAATCAAATTATGTGCCTCAATTTAGGTTTCCTAGCTCCAGTACGGTGACCCTCTCAGTATTGTTAGTCACTATCTCCTTTTGCCTTTTCTAGCATTGGTGGTAATAGTGTCTTAATTTTATTACCTCTAGGCACTGAATTATATTTGTATTTGCCCTACATCTTGTCTACATTTTTATAAATTGTTTCTTTATTAAACTCTCCTCAAATTCTTACTGAACTCTGAGAAATCATTTTTAACTTTCCTAGAATTCAGATTTATGGGTCCATGGAGTTGGGGTGATGCATACAGGACATTTGTCCTTAGGTGTCCTTTTCAACCTTGAGCCTTTAAAGTACTAGTTTTCCTGGGGTCACCTTCACACCAAACAATAGTCTAATAGCTTAGTAGACATTGTCTTGTCTTAGGCCTGGAGCTCTTTTAGATAATTACAATGACCTTCAGGAGACTATCCTAGCTGGATCCTGACTCTATAACCTATTCTCACTATCCCCTCTTCAAAGTGCTGTCCAAAATAGAATCATATCTACTCACAATAAATATATTCTGTTACACTAATTTTTAATGTTTCTCTGTGCATTTAGGTTTTGGACAATTCCTGCCATCAAAAGTGGGGTGTGAAGTAGCTGACTGACATCCCCCAAAGTTCTTGTTGCACATAGACATGGCACCTATAAAAGACATTTTAGCTTAGTGTCTTCATGGGGCATCTGGAGATCATCTCAATGAGCCCCGTTGTGTTCTCAAGCTCTAGTCTTTTGGTATTTTGAGCTTGAATCCAATATTTACTCTGAGTGTGGTGAATTTGTTGTTTTGTAGCACTTCAGATGGTTTCAAATGGGGAAAAGCAGCAAGAAAGCAGCAGATTTTCCTAGTATAACTCTGGCTCACTACATGGCCAAGAACTATGGATCTCGGCCTTATTTGTATTTGTATTTATAGTTGGAACTCACTAATGACAGTCCGTCAAATCAGTAGATACTTTGGGGTCCTTTTGATTGGGAAAAAAAAAAAAAAAAATTATACCCTTAAGGCTTAATTTAGAAAACTGTAATGCCAAAACCAAACAGCTGTAATGGGAACCTTATTTTGATTGATATTGTGAGGTTTTTAAACATATTTAGGATTCTAAAATAGCCTCTCTTGTAGGTACCATTTAAAAACTGACCAAAAGTAAACTTAAGCTCCTTAATGAAACTATTTTTTTATCAAATAAATAAATAAAAAGAATGCTGAAGACATCTTCTAAAGTCCCCAAATCCTTGAAAGAAAGCAGGAAATGGGCCCACACTGAAGAGCATTTCATTTTGCTCTTTGCTTCTCTCCAGTCTCTTCTCCATGGTAAGAACTCTCAGGTCTTGAGCTTCATGGCTTACCTTGCAGATTGGCTTCTTAAGTGAAACTGATTGGAAGTTATAAGAGACTGGTCTCTAGCCAGAAGAATGAACTAGGTTCACTGAGAATGAAACTGTGTTTTGTATAGTTGTTACAAAGGAATCCCAGAGTTTTAAAGCCACAAAAAAAGATGTAGGCACAAGTCCAAGCACTTTAAGGGCCTCTCCTGGGCTCACCACCAATAGAAAGATATACTTGTGTAAGGATAAGCTAGCACATGAGATGGGCCAGAGCATGGACCGCAAGAAAACTCTCATACAATGGAGTTACACTGTAAATAATAATAATAAAATCCACTAAACAAACCCTGTGGCAGACTTCTGCTAGGAATTTTTTTTTTGCTTCGGGAAAAATTAAGTTTCAAACTAAAGGAAAAGAATCCCTGATATGTTAGAGAAATGAGCCTAATGCCCTTCCCTACTGGGATGCTGGTCTGGGATTCATGTAAAAAAATGCTATAATCTGAATATACTGTTGTTGTTGTTGTTATTAGGTGCGGTCAAGTTGGTTCCAGCTCATAGCAACCCCAACTACAATGGAACAAAACACTGACCGGTCCTGCATCATCCTCACAGTCATTATGTTTGAGTCCATTGTTTCAACCACTGTGTCAATACATCTCATTGAGGGTTTTCCTCTTTTTCATTGAATTTCTATTTTTACCAAGCATAATACCCTTCTCCAGGACTGGTCCTTACTGATAATATATCCAAGGTACATGGGAAAAAAGTCTCACCATCCTCTCTTCTAAGAAGCATTCTGGCTGTACATTCAAGACAGATTTCTTTGTTCTTCTGGCTGTCCATGGTATACTCAATATTCTCTGGTCTTCTTTATTCATTATCCAGCTTTCATATACAAACAATGTAAATGAAATTATTATAGCTTGGGTCAGGAACACCATAGTCCTCAAAGTGACATCTTTGCTTTTTTAACAGTTTTCAACTTTAAAGAGTTCTTTTGTAGCAACTGCTTAATGAATAAGTTATTTGATTTTCTGCCTGCTGCTTCCATGGGTGTTGATTGTGGATCCAAGTAAAATTAAATCCTTGACAGTTTCAATGTTTTGTCCATTTATCATGATGTTGCTTATTGGTCCAGTTGTAAGGATTTTTTTTTTCTTATGTTGAGGTATAATCCTTATAGAAGGCTATAGTCTTTGATCTTCATCAGTAAATACCTCAAGTCCTCAGCAAGTAATGTTGTGTTCTCTGCATATTACAGGTTATTAATGAGTCCTTCCCCAATTCTGGTGCCAGCTTCTCAGGTTATCTGCTCAGCATATAGATTGAATAAGTATGATGAAAGGATAGGATACAGGTGTGTGTCAGGGTTGAATCCTTTCCAATACTTATTATTAAGCTGAAAATACAAGAAGTAATTTGGAATTTCAGTGATCACTTTGGGGAAATGAGTTCCCATTTGCATGGTCTTTTCTTTCCTCTTTAGTGAACTTTTTTTAGGTGCTTAGGTTTCATAAAAGGGTCTAAGATCCCTCCATCTGAGACTTGGGCAAGTTAATACATTTTATCTAGAATGTTATTCTATTGAAGTGGTTTGACTTTACCAGAAAATTGCTTTAGACATATTAAGGAAGAAGGTTCTCTATTTGCATTATTTTCTGTTATGTTCCTTAAGAGTATAAGCATAGTTTTTGAGCTAGCCTTACAGACTAGTGAGTTTATGTGGTTTTTCCTCTCTCATTTTGTTCTGAGAGCTTGATTCTGATATGTAGAGAGTATGGTGGTTGAGTTTCTATCTTGCTTCAGGTGATCAGCCACAGCTGAAGGTTACCAGCTTTTTCATGAGGCCATCTTATGTCTCTGTTCTTTTCCTTTCCAAGAAAACTGATTCTTCTACCTGTCTTATGATTTGGGTTTTCAATAGCTAATTTGAGAAACTTTGAAATAAACTGATCTATTTTTTAAATACACTGAAAAAGGATAGGCTATTTCTTTTGATTGATGTGTTGTTGTTGTTAGGTGACATCGAGTCATCTGCAACTCAAAGCGACCCTATGCACAGCAGAATGAAATACTGCTTGGTCTTGTGCCAGCCTCATGATCCTTGCTATACCTGAGCCTGTCATTGTAGCCACTGTGTCTATCCATACTATTGAGGGCGTTCTCCTTCTTTGTTGACCTTCCACTTTACCAAACATAATATCCTGCTCCAGAAAATGGTTCCTTCTGACAACATGACCAAAGTAGGTGAGATGAGGTCTGGCCATTCTCACTTCCAAGGAGCATTCCAGCTGTACTTCTTCTGGGACAGATTTGTTAGTCCTTTTAGCAGACCAAGGTACTCTTAGCATTCTTCTCCAACACCAAAACTCAAAAGCATCAACTCTTCATTGGTTCCCTATACATTTTCCAGCTCTCACATGCATAAGAGACAACTTGAAAATATCATGGCTCGGGTTAGGCTCACCTTAGTCTTCAAGAAGACATCTTTGCTCTTTAGCACTTGAAAGAGGTCTTTTGCAGCAGATCTGCCAAATGTAACACATCATCTGATGTCTTGACTGCTGTTTCCATTGGTGTTGATTGTAGAACCAAGTAATATGAAATCCTTGACAACTTCAATCTTTTCTCCATCCACCATGATGCTGTTTATTGGTCCTGTTGTGAGTATTTTTGCTTTCTTTATATTGAGGTGTAATCCATACTGCAGACTCTAGTCTTTATCTTCATCAGTAAGTGCTTCGAGTCATCCTCACTTTCAGCAAGCTAAGTGTGTCATCTGCATATTTCAGGTTGTTAAGGAGTCTTCCCCCAATCCTGATACCATGTTCTTCTTCATATAATCCAGCTCAGATTATTTGTTCAGCATACAAGTTGAATAAATATGGTGAAAGGATACAACCTTGACACACTCCCTTCTTGATTTTGAACCATGCAGTGTCCCCTTGTTCTGTTCGAATGAAAGCCTCTTGATCTATGTACAGGTTCCTCATAAGTACAATCAAGTGTTCAGGAATTCCCATTCTTCTCAATGTTATCCACAATTTGTTACAATCTACACAATTGAATGGTTTTGCATAGTCAATAAAACATAAGTAAATATCTTTCTGGTATACTTTGCTTTCAGCTAATATCCATCTGACATCAGCAATGATATCCCTCATTCCATGTTCTCTTCTGAATCCAGCTTGCATTTTTGGCTGCTATCTGTCAATATACTGATGCAACCATTTTTTAATTATCTTCAGTAAGATTTTACTTGCATGTGATATTAATGATATTCTTGGATACTTTCCACATTCTGTGGGATAACCTTTCTTTGGAATGGGTACAAATATGGATATCTTCCTGTCAGTTGGCCAGGTAGCTGTTTTCCAAATCTTTTGGCACAGTTGAGTGAATGCCTCCAGTGGGGCGTCCATTTGTTGAAACATCTTAATAGGTATTTGGTCAATTCCTGGAGCCTTGATTTTGCCAACTCCTTCAGTGCAGCTTTGACTGCTTCCTTTAAGAACATTGGTTCTTGATCATATGTCACCTCCTAAAATGGATAAACATCCACCAATTCTTCTTGGTACAGTGACTCTGTGTATTCTTTCCATCTTCTTTTGATGTTTCCTGCATCATTCAATATTTTGCCCATAGAATCGTTCAATATTGCAACTCAAGGCTTAAATTTTTTCCTCAGTTCTTTCAACTTAAGAGATGTTAAGCATATTCTTCACTTTTGGTTTTCTAACTCCAGGTCTTTACACATTTCAGTATAGGCTTTGTCTGCTCGAGCTGCTCTTTGAAATCTTCTGTTCAGCTCCTTTATCTTGTCACTTCTTCCATTTGTTTTAGCTACTCTTTGTTCAAGGGAAAGTTTCAGAGTCTCTTCCAACACCCAATTTGGTCTTTTCTTCCTTCTCATCTTTTTAATGGCCTCTTGTTTTCTTCATGGATGATACTCTTGATGTCATCCCACAATTCCTCTGGTTTTTGGTCATTGGTGTTCAATGCATCAAATCAATTCTTTAAATAGTCTCTAAATTCAGAAGGGATGTTATCAAGGTCATATTTTGGCTATCATGGACTTCTTTTAATTGTTTTCAACTTCAACTTAAATGTGCGTATGAGCAGTTGATGGTCTGTTCCACAATCAACTCCTAGCCTTGTTTTGGCTGAAGGTACTGAACTTCTCCATTGCCTCTTGCCACAGATGTAGTCAATCTGATTCCTGTGTATTCCATCTGTGAAGTCCACATGTATAGTAATCACTTATGTTGTGGAAAAAAGGTATTTGCAATGAATAAGTCATTGGTCTTGCAAAATTCTATCATGCAAT
Organism: Orycteropus afer afer; assembly: GCF_000298275.1. NCBI lineage: Eukaryota > Metazoa > Chordata > Mammalia > Tubulidentata > Orycteropodidae > Orycteropus > Orycteropus afer. The sequence goes on from NW_006921756.1 coordinate 6,529,553, forward strand.
CCCCAGCATTATTTCTATTACCAAAGCCATATTGTCCAACTATCAGTAACTCTTCTTGATTGGTATAACAAGGCCTTCAAAAGTACAAATTATTCTAAATCACATCTCTAAGAGATTCTTTTAAGTGTATAGATGATAGGGTTATGATAGAGGAATAATTTCCTATCTCCAGATGGTATTATTAAATTAGATTGCAATATTTCTTCAACCACTTCTGCGTCAATTTGTTGTACTGTGGTGGCTTGTGTGTTGTTGTGAGGCTGGAGTTTATGCCACTTGTATTTCAAATAGCAGCAGAGTCACCCATGACAGCTCTCAGCAGAACTTCCAGACTAAGACAGACACGGGAGAAGGAAGGGGTCCATCCATCCACTTCTCAAAGTATTGTCCAGTGAAAACCTTAGAAATAGCAGTGAAACACTGTCCGATATATTACTGGAAAATTTGATGAATAGCTCTGAAATACTGTCTGATATAGTGCCAGAAGATGAGCCCCTCAGGACAGAAGATATTCAAAATACAACAGATGAAGAGCTGTCTCCTCAAAGTAGAGTCAACCTTAATGACATGCATGGAGTAAAGCTTTCAGAACCTCCATTTGCAGATGTGGCTTGACTCAAAATGGGAAGAAACAGCTGCAACTATACATTAATAACTGGAACACAAGAAGTATGAATGTAGGAAAAGTGCAAGTTGTCAAAAACAAAATAGAACATGTACAGATTTATATCCTAGGCATTAGTGAGCTGAAATCGACTGGTTTTGGCCATTTTGAATAGGACAACCATATGATCTACTATGCTAGAAATGACAAATTGAAGAGAAATGGTGTGCCATTCACTGTCATAAAGAATGTTTCAAGAGCTGTCCTGAAGTACAATGCTGTCAATAATAGGATAATATGTATACACCTACAAGAAAGACCAGTTAATGCAAACACTGTTCAGACTTACACACAAACCACCAAAGCCAAAGATGAGGAAATTAAAGATGGTTACCAGCTTGTGCAGTCTGAAATTGACCAAACTAAGTTGTGTTGATTTTTACTGGTGATTGGAATGCATAAGTTGGAAACAAAGAAGAATCACCAGTAGTTGGAAAATATGGTCTTGGTGGTAGAAATGATGCTGGAGATTGCATGATAGAATTTTCCAAAATCAACAACTTATTCATTGCAAATCCCATTTGTCAAGAACATAATCAGCAGCTATACATTTGGACTTCACCAGGTGGAATCCACAGGAATCCACATCTGTTGAAAGAAGTGGTGGGGAAGCTCAGTCTCTTTAGCCAAAACAAGGCCAGGAGCTGACTCTGGAACAGACCATCAACTGCTTATATGCATGTTCAAGTTGAATCTGAAGACAAGTCAACAAGAGCAAAAATATGACCTGGATTATATCCCAGCTGAATTTAGAGACTGTCTGAAGAAGATATTTGACACATTGAATATCAATGACCAACAACCAGAGAAGTTGTGGGATGACATCAAGAACATTATACATGAAGAAAGTGAAAGGTCTTTAAATAGACATGAAAGAAAGAAAAGACCAAAATGGATGTCGAAAGAGACTCTGAAACTTGCTCTTGAATGGAGAGTAGTCAAAGCAAATGGAATAAATGACAAGATAAAAGAGCTGAACAGAAGATTTCAAAGAGCAGCTTGAAAAGACAAAGTCAATTATTATAATTATTATAATGCACAAAGTCCTGGAGTTAGAAAACCAAAAGGGAAGAACATGTTCAGCATTTCTCAGGCTGAAAGAACTGAAGAAAAAATTCAAGACTCTAGTTGCAATATTGAAAAGATTCTATGGGAAAATATTGAATGATGCAGGAAACATCAAAAGAAGATGAAAGGAATACACAGAGTCACTATATCAAAAAGAATTGCTTGAGGATCGATTCCAAGATGGCGGAATAGGCAGAAAGTCTGCACAGACCCTCTTCGACAAAGAAAAGGGAAACCAATTAACACAGACACAGAAGATAATCCTGGACTCCTGAGCATTGAAGGAAAGGATATAGACGTGGACTAAACCCCAACTAGCAGAAGAATTTGCATGAAAATACCAAAAAAGGAAACATATGGACCTGTGATCTGGCAGTGATCCTAAGCGAGCCTGACAGCACAGTACAGACAGCTTAGAGATTCCCAAGTGGTGGTAGGACCTAAGAATTAACCTCAAAATCAACCCTGCTAGCCAGGGACTGCATGGAGGACTGCTCTGGTGGCTATGGAATAAAAGGGGAAGCAACGAAGGAAGATGGGCTGAGCTGTGGACATTTGCCTGTCTGGAGGGTGCCACCATTTTGAATGTTTACAAGCAGCTTGACCATTTTGGATATTTAAAGGGACAGCACTCTCTGAGATTCCAGGGGCTTAAGAAGAGGTTCCACTTTCCAGTAACCCCAAGGACATTCCGGACCTGCATGACTGAAAAGGTGCAACATTCCTCTTGTTACTCTTATACCACAAACCTGCTTGGTGAACGGAGGTGCAGCCACCCCCCACTCCCACCCAGCTTCTGGGCCAGCAGGAACTCCATCCCAGTCTGTGTGCTTGGATGGAGCCTAGGTGTCTTGCCCTGTCTGCCAAATTTTTATTTTATTATTTTTTTCTTTTTCTCTTTCTTTTTTCTAGTGTTTAGTTTGCTTGTATTTGTCTGTTTTAAAACTACTATTATTATTAAAACTTTTGTCTTTTTTACTATTCTTCCCATCCCAGGTCCTACTTTATACCTTTTTTTTTCTTTTCCCTGTTCCTGGTTTAATTTTTTTTTTTTATTGCCCTATCCCCAGATATTGCAGATTTTCTTGTCATTTTCTTCTTTTCTCCCTTTTTTCTTTTTTTGGTTACTCTTCCTGTTTGATTACATGGTGGACTTTTGGTCCATGTGCTTTTAGTTTTTTGATGGTTATTCAATTGTAATTTTTGTCTAACTGAGTGGGAGACAGCAATAGTCCCCATAAGATACAACTACACCCACACTTCCAGCAACTTCACTTACTGAGCAAGAGCCACAACCCCCTTCTCCACCAATGGGCCAACAACAAAAACCACCAAGAGGAGCCTGAGTCACCCTTGGCTGTTCTTCACAAACAGTTAACAGACATCTTAATACAATACCACAATGTCTCAGGGACAACAGACCATCACAGTCCACACAAAGAAGCAAGATAAAGTGGTAGAAATAAGGGAACAGGACAAAGACCCAGAACACATCCCTGAGGAAAAAGCAGCATTAGAACTCTCTGATAAGGAATTCAAAAGAATTATATTTAGGTATATTCAAAGGATTGAGAGACAGACCAAAGAAAACACAGAAAAAACCTTAGAAGGATTTTGGAAGAAAATAAAAGAACAAAATGACAAAATAAATGAAAAATTTGCAATGATTCTAAAACCACAGATAGAAATCCAGAAGATTAATACTAAATTGTCAGAAATAGATAACACATTGGAAGGGCAAAGGGGTAGAATTG
>NW_006921756.1:6543264-6582787 GCF_000298275.1 Orycteropus afer afer
CAGGGAAGAGGTAACTATTGGGAGGAAGTAGGAGGGGAGATGTTGCATTGTGGTAAATTGTGGTCAATGTCATGAGACAAAGTATATGTGAACTGATGTATGCAAAGTGTATTTGCTCTGTAAATTTTCACACAAATCACAATAAAAAAATTAAATTAAAAAAATTGTTTGATGTTCATCTATCTCAAGAGGTGGCATATGATCAAGAACTAGTGGTACTGAAGGAAGAAATTGAAGGTGCACTGAAGGAATTGGAGAAGAACAAGCCTCCAGTAATTGACAGAATACCCATTGAGGTGTTTCAACAAATGGATGCCATGCTACAGACACTTATTTGCGTATGCCTAGAAATTTGGAAGACAGTTACCTGTCCAACTGACTAGAAGATATGCGTATTTATATCCATTCTAAAGAAAGGCAATCCAACAGAATTTTGGAATTATTGAACAATATTATTAATGTCACATGCAAAGAAAATCTTGCTGAAGATGATTGAAAAAGTGGTTGCAACAGTATATTGACAGAGAACTTCCAGAAATGCAAGCTGGATTCAGAAGAGGATGTGGAATGAGGGATATCATTGCTGATGTCAGATGAATCTTGGCTGAAAGCAAAGAATACCAGAAAGATGTCTACTTATATTTCATTGACTATGCAAAAGCATTTGACTGTGTGGATCACAACAAATTACGGTAACACTGAGAAGAATGGGAATTCCAGAACACTTAATTTTGGCCATGAGGAATCTGTACATAGACCAGAAGGCTGCTGTTCAAAAGAGCAAGGGGATATTGCGTGGTTTAAAATCAGGAAGGGAGTGTGTCAAGGGTGTATCTTTTCACCACACTTGCAATCTGTATGCTGAGCAAATAATTCAAGAAGCTGGACTATATGAAGGAGAGCACAGCACCAGACTTGGAGGAAATCTCATTAACAACTTGGGCTATGCAGATGGCCCAACCTAGCTTGATGAAAGTGAAGATGAATTGAAACACTGATGAAGATTAAAGACTACAGTCTGCAGAATGGATTACACCTCAACAAAAAGAAAACACAAATTCTCACAACTGGACCAATAAGCAGCATCACAATACATGGAAAAAAGATTGAAGTTGTCAAAGATTTCATACTACTTGTTTCTACAATCAAGACCAATGGAAGCAGCAAATAAGACATCAGAAGCCATACTGCAGTGGGCAAATCTGCTGAAAAAGACCTCTTTAAAGTGCTGAAGAGCAATGATGTCTCTTTGAAGACTAAGAAGTTCCTTACCAAGCTATGGTGTTTTCATTTACATCATATGCATGTGGAAGCTGGACAATGAATAAGGAAGACCAAAGAAGAGTTGATGCTTTTGAATTGTGGTGTTGGTGAAGAATACTGAAAGTATCATTAACTGCCAGAAGAATGAACAGATCTGTCCTGGAAGAAGTGTAGCCAGAATGTTCCTTGGAAGCGAGAATGGCCAGGCTTTGTCTCACCTACTTTAGTCATGTTGTCAGAAGTGACCATTCCCTGAAGAAGGATGAAGGATATTATGCTTGGTGAAGTGGAAGGTCAGCAATAAAGAGGACAGCTCTGAACAAGATGGATTGACACAGTGGCTGCAATGATGGACTGAGGTATAGCAAGGATTTTGAGAATGGCACAGGACTGGGCACTGTTTCCTTCTGTTGTACATATGGTTGCCATGAGTCAGAGCTGACTTGATAGCACCTAACAACAAGGCAATCTACTTCCGTAGTGATACGGCCTTGGAAACCCAAGGAGGGGTCGCTATGAGTCGGGTCTGACTCGATGGCACACAACAACAACAACATTGCTTCAATAAACTTTATTATGATTGGTTCAGTGATAAATAAGTACTCCTAAAAGTTAAAGACCAAAATGGATTTTGGAAAAGACTCTGAAACTTGTTCTTGAACAGAGAGTAGCTAATGCAAATGGGGGAAATGATGAAATAAAAGAGCTGAACATATGATTGCAAAGGGAAGCTTGAGAAGACAAAAGTAAAGTATTAAAATAAAATGTGCAAAGACCTGGAGTTATAAAACCCACAGCAAACAATACACTAGGTGTTTCTCAAGGTGACAAAACTGAAGAAAAAAATTCAAGCCTTGAGTTGCGATATTGAAGGATTCTACTGATAAAATACTCAATGAAATAGGAAGCATCAAAAGAAGATGGAAAGAATATAGTCACTGTAGCAAAAATAATTGGTCGACATTCAACTATTTCAGGAGGTAACATATAATCAAGAACTGATGGTATTGAAGGAAGAAGTCCAAGATTCACTGAAGGAATGTCTGAAAAACAAGGCTGTAGGAATTGATGGAATACCCACTAAGAATACTACTGTAACAAATGGATGCAGCAGTGGAGGTGCTTACTAGTTTATGTCAAGAAATTTGGAACAGTGCTACTTGGTCAACCGACTGGAAGAGATCTATATACATGCTCATTCCAAGAAGAGGTGATTTAATAGAATGTGGAAATTATTGAAAAATATCATTAATATCACTCATGAGTAAAGTTTTGCTGAAAATAATTCAAAAATTGTTGCAGCAGTACATTAACAGAGAATCACCAGAAAATCAAGCTGGACATGGAACAAGGGATTTCAGTGCTGATGTCAGAGGGATCTTGTCTGAAAGCAGAAAAAGATACTTATCTGTGTTTTGTTGACTGTGCAAAGGTATTCAACTGTGTGGATCATAATAAAATATTGATAACAATATTGCAAAGAATGGGAATTCTAGAATACTTCATTGTGCTCATATGGAACCTGCACATAGACCAAGAGGCGGCCATTTGAACACTATAAGGGGATACAGGATGGTTTAAAACAAGGGAAGTTGTGTTTCAGGGTTGTATCCTTTCATCATATTCATTCAATTTGTGTGCTAAGCAAATAATCTAAGAAACTGCACTATATGAAACACAGGCATAAGGAGTGGAGGAAAACTCATTAACAACTTGTGATATGCAGATGACCCAACCTTGCTTACTGAAAGTGAATAATACTTCAAGCACTTACTGATAAAGATTAAAGACTATAGCTTTCAGTATGGATTACTCCTCAACATAATAAGAAAACAAAAATCCTCAAAACTGGACCAATAAGCAATATCATGACAAATCGAGAAAAGATTGAAGTTTTCAAAGATTTCATTTTACTCAGATGTACAATCAATGCCCATGGAAGCAGCAGTGAAGAAATCAACAACATATTGCATTGGAAAAATTTGCTAAAAAATATTTTTTTCAGTTCAAAAGCAAAGATGTGACTTTGAGGACTAAAGTATTTTACTCAAGTGTTCTGAAATCTTCATTCAGTCCAGGGGCATTTATATTCAAAATATTACAGTCTTTTTCATAAGTTCGATATAGTCTTTTGTTGTTGTTGAAACACTCTGGTTCTTGACAATTTTGAATCTTCATGGAAAGCCACAAGGACTTGTTGCTGCTTTGTAGGGAAAAATGATATAGAAAAAAGTTATGTACCATGTTATGAGTTACATGAAATATGTTGTCAAATCGGGATTATTACATGTTACATTTAAAGTTTCTTTTTTTTCCTTTTGGTTGACTTTAGTTTGCTTTGCATTATTTTGTAGAGAATTCTCATCAGGTTTATTATTAGTAATGTTAACTGTGGCCCTTTTTCAGTTTTGTCATCTGCAGACAGATTTTATTTTGCTAACTTGCTAAAAATGCTTGACCAGAGTGCTTCAACAACAACAAAAGACTATATAGGACTTATGAAAAAAGACTGTAATATTTTGAATATAAATTCCACTGGACTGAATCAAGATTTCAAAACACTTGAGTAAAAGCTGACCTGATGGGGAGCTCTGGTGGCATAGTACCTAAGACATTTGACTGCTAACCAGAAGGCTGGTGGTTGAAACCTACTCCTCGGAAGAAAGGTTGGACAATCTACTTCCACAGTGATATCGCCTTGGAAACCAAAGGAGGGGTTGCTATGAGTCAGATCCGACCCCATGGCAGTTTGGTTTGGTTTGATTTATTTAGAATCATGTGGAACGGAAATTAACTACACAGGACTGAGTGGACTAAAAGATTATGGGGCTTTTTTGGTGGGGATATTGCTGATATGTTTTAATGCTCTATTTTCTGGATGTAAGAAAACATTTTTTAATTTCTCCTAAACTATCTATCTAATGTTTTTAGTTTGCTTGTTTGTTTGTTTGTTTTCACCTGCAGATTTCAACTGGCTCTTGTTATACTATTCCTATGTGTTTATATATAATCAACTAACTGAAAAAGAAAATAGGAAATATGAGAGAAATGAAAAGCTAAGAGCAGAAAAGACACTTTAAAGGGGATTAAAAGAAAAATTAGGTGATGAGGAAAACCTTTCCCATAACAAAAACTCACTACCATTGATTGTTTTCAACTCATGTTGTAGTTGTTGTTGTTATGTGCTGCTGAGTCAACCCCAACTCATAGCGACCTCAAACTGGGTTTCTGAGGCAGTATCAAACAGAAGTAGGTTGCCCAACCTTGCTTCCAAGGAGTGGCTGGTGGGTTTGAACCACTAGGCTTCTGGTTATCAGTCAAGTGCCTTAGGCACTGTGTTACCAGAGCTCCTCCCATAGTGACTTCCAGTGGGATTCTGAGGCTGTAAATCTTTACAGAAGTAAATAACTTCATCTTCTTTACACAGAGTGGCTGGTGGGTTTGAACCACTGACCTTCTGGTTAGCAGTCAAGTGTCTTATCCACTACACCACCAGAGCTCCCTTCCTTTACCATAGAATACTATATATTGGTTACATAAGTAGCTGATTCTCACATTAAAGGAAATACTTAGATTTTAAATGGGTTTAGAATCATAACTCTTGAATTAGAAGTTCCTGTTGGTAAACTTAGCAAGATTGTAAAGAGAATAACTAGAGAAGATCTGGCTTTCTAGCTACACCATTACAAAATGTCATAGCATTAGATTTCCTATTAGTTTCCCAAGGAGGAGTTTGTGCCTTAATAATGAAAACTGTTGCGTCTACATTAATAATAAACAACCTGAGGTTTGCAGAATGTAGTTGCTCTGGGACACATGTAAAATAGTTACTGATACTGCTTAAGCATAGACAAACACTTCATGATCTTTCATTGTCCAGCTTTTACATGCATATGATGTGATTGAACAAACTATGGCTTGGTTCAGGTGTACCTTAGTCTTCAAAGTGACACATTTTTGCTTTTTAACACTTTGAAGATGTCTTTTGCAGCACATTTGCCCACTGCAAGAATTGATGCATTTGAATTATGGTGTTGGTGAAGAACACTGATATTAAATTGGATATTGATTTTACATATATATACATACACATATATATGGTCTGCCAGAAGAACAAACAAATCTGTCTTGGAAAAAATTCAGCTGGAATACTCCTTAGAAGAGAGAATAGCGAGACTTTGTCTCTCATACTTTGGATGTATTACATCCCTGGAGGATATCATCCTTGGTAGAGAGTCAGCAAAAAAGAGGAAGAGCCTCAATGAGATGGACTGATACAGTGGCTGCAATAATGGGCTCAAGTGTAGCAAGGATTGTGAGAGTGGTGCAGGACTGAGCAGTGTTTCATTCTATGTACCTAGGAGTTGCTATGAGTCAGAACCAGCCACTCCTCAGAAAGAAGGTTGGGCAATCTACTTCCATAGTAATACCACCTTGGAAACCTAAGGAGGGGTCGTTATGAGTCGGGTCCAACACAATGGCACATAACAACAACAACAACAACATGAGTTAGAATCAACTTGACAATACCTAACAACAACAACAAATGAGATTTGTTTCCTTGGCTCAAAGACCTAAAGTCACGATGTCATGGGTCATTTCAGTCAACTGGCCAATATTAGGAGCTCTGGTGGCATAGTGCCTAAAGCATTTGACTGCTAACCAGAAGGGTGGTGGTTCAAACCCACCGCCATTCTTCGGAAGGAAGATTGGGCAATCTACTTCCCATAGTGATACCGCCTCAGAAACCCAAGGAGAGGTTGCTATGAGTCAGATCCAACTTGACAGCCGTGATATTTCTACCTCTTATTTCATTATGTGGGAGCTCAAGGAGCTCTGGTAGCATAGTGCCTAAGGCACTTGACTGCTCACCAGAAGGCTAGCGGTTCAAACCCACCAGCCACTCCTCGGAAGGAAGATGGGGCAATCTACTTCCGTAGTGATACTGCCTCGGAAACCCAACTATGAGTTGGGTCCGACTCAACGGCATATAACAACAACAACAACAATTTCATTATGCAGCATCTGGGGTTTTAAAAACTTGCAAGTGGCCATCCAAGGTGCAACAACTGGTCTCTGTTCATGTGGCACAGCAGGGGAAAGGAGAGTGAGGCAGAGGAGGAACCAGACTCTGGTAGTCCATGGTATTTTCAGTATTCTTCACCAACACCATAATTCAAAGTCAACAATTCTTCTTCAGTCTTCCTTATTCATTGTCCAGCTTTCACATGCATATGAGGTGACTGAAAATACCATGGCTTGGGTTAGGCACATCTTTGTCTTCAAAGTGATATCTTTGCAGCAGATTTGCCCAGTTCAATATGATGTCTGATTTCTTGATGCTGCTTCCTTGGGTGTTGATTGTAGATTCAAAAAGTGAAATCCCTGACAACTTCAATCTTTTCTCCATTTATTGTGATGCTGCTTATTCATCCATTTGTGAGGATTTGGGGGCTGTAGGAACCTATAAAGTCTAAATTTTCAACTGGCTATAAACTAAAAATTCAAAGGATAAAAACAGAATAATACAAGCTATTATTTAACCACATTTTTAAATCAAACTGTTTGTGGGGCATACAACTAATTTTAACCAAATAATCTGGTTTTTGTCCTTGGTTCCAAAGAGATAACCTCTCAGCTCTTGGAATTTCCTAAGTAATTGGAATCTTTGTTGTGCTAACAAAGTAACTCAAAGTATGGGCTTCAGAAGACCCACCCATGCATACCAGCCTGTCCTCCCAGGGAGGAGAGGGGGACTGGAAGTTAAGTTTAATCACATAGGCAATCTACACCCTGAACCTCCATGAGCTTCATCCATTGGAACATAGAAGTTTCACGTTGTGAATTCTTGCAGACCTTGAAGGGTGGTGGGTGGGGGGACTGAAGTAGGCTTCCAGGCTTCCGTTTTTCAATCTAGTCAAGCTGAGGCAAACCACTACAGCAGGTTTCTATCTAGTCTTCCTCATGCCCCTTGCTTAGTCACTTTGTTAGTTTATCTTACAGGGAGATACCAGATGTTCCAGTAGACCAAAGATGAAGTGATAACCAGCTAAGACCAGTTTTGGCCCACGGGCATGCATATTAAGGAAAATGGAATGAAGTTGATCAGAACTACCATCTCCTCCCCTCTGCCTAAGCCCCATCAGCTTACTGGAAGACACTGTAAGTCATCTGGTATGCAGGCTCACTGCATTAAAAATTGACTGTCCCTTTAAACCAAGGCAAAGGAAACTTCAGCCAGTTCCCAAGCAGTTCATGACCAAATTTCTGGAATTTATATGAATACGTGTAACTTCCCCTTCCTGTTGTTGTTGTTTTTTGCCATCGAGTTGGACCTGACTCATAGTGACCCCTCCTTGGGTTTCCGAGACAGTATCTCTATGGAAGTAGATTGCCTAACCTTCCTTCCCAGGAGTGGCTGGTGGGTTTGAACCACCAGCCTTCTGGTTAGCAGTCAAGTGCCTTAGGCACTACATTACCAGAGCCCCATAAAAGCCATAACTTAACCCCTAACTGAGAAGTTAGATATGGGTGCATTTCCCCTGGCTCATACTAAGTGCTTAGTAATAAGCTAAATTTCTCTTTTTATCAAAACCTGATGTGCTCTGTTTCCTGGCCTTGCAGCACACCACGCAGGGACACACTTTGGTCCAGCTTCAACTTCACCCTATGTGTCTCTTCTTTTGTATCCATTTTGCTATCATAAAATTGGTACCACAAGCATAGTGCTTTCCTGAGTTCTGAGTCACTCTAGCAAGCTATCAAACCCAAGGAGGTAGTGGGAATCCCCAAATATACAGCTTGCAGGTCAGATGTGTGAAGGTCCAGGACCCCCAAGTTTATAGCCATCAACCTAAATGGGGAGTGGAAACCCTCAAATTCATAGTCGAAATGTCAAAATTGAGGTGTCACAAGATCCCTGAGTTTACAGCTGATATCTGAAGTTGTGGGCAGAGTTGGCAGTCTGGAGGTGTACCCATTTACTTGTGAGCTACGATCTAACTCTGGTGGTTAGGGTCAGAAGAAGAAAAACTGCATTTTCAGTAGGTGCCAGAGAGGATATTTAGAGTGTGTGTGTGTCAGAAGAAGACACACACAGAGACCATACTGATAAACACCAGTATTGACTTTAGATCATTGCTTTTCTATAAAGCATTCTTTGTGTGGCCTATAATCTCCCCAAAATAGTTTTTGTTAATCACTTCCTTATTCAACAACATTCAGAGGCTTTTGCCCCTAAGTCAAGAGCAAAACAAAATTTTGGCATGACATTCAAGACTTCTTGGCTAAAATTCCTCATTGATTCTAAATCACTTCTTTCCCAGCTGGAAAGGGCTCCTCATTCTCTCAAATACCTGCTGCATTTATTCCCACTTGGAAACACCTGCTGTCTCCTTTGCTTCACTGTCCTCCTTTTCTAAGAAACTCAATGTTTAGAGAAGAATGAAGGACTATTTGGGTTCTAATTCTGGCTTTGCCATCATCACTAGCTAAATGACTTCTGATGTTATTATAACTTTTTGTGTGAAATAGAAATAGTATTATTTGTCCTCATGTAACTATTAAGAGAATAACTTAAGCGTCAATAAAGAATGTAGCATAGTATTTTGCATATAAGTGCTCAATAAATACTGATTTTCTTTTTCTTCTATCTCTAAGCTTATACTAGCATTAGTTCCATAGAATTTAGTACTAAATGATATCCCTAAGCACTATTCATAGAAGTTTTTTTTTTTTTTTTTTTCAATTAGGACATTCTAGTACTATTATTTGAGGGACATCAACATGTCTGTGGAGAATAAAAATACAATAATTAAAAAACATATAAGTTATAAATAATTATAACAACTGAAAGTTTTATTATTCACAAATTATTTTCATATCCATTTCTTTATTTTCTTCTCAGATTAGTAGGTCAGGTCCCATTTTACAGGTGAAGAAACAGGCATGGAGAAATTGCAGCACTTGAACATTTTCATCCAGTCTGTTTTTGATGTTGTTAGTTGCCATCGACTCAATGCTGACTCATGGCAACCCTACTTACTACAGAATACAACCGATCCACAGGGTTTTCTTGGCTGTAATCTTAGTGGAATCAGATTCCCAGGACTATCTTCCACAATATCACTGGGTACCTACAAACCACCAACCTTTATGTTAACAGTCGAGCGCAAACAATTTGCACCACCTAGGGACTTTATCCAATCTGTTGGGAGTCGGGGGTCGTATTGTCCACACATTCTATTTTCCTTTAGAGGGTTCATTCTACTCTATTCACAATAGACATTTCCCCTGCCTGTGAAATGTCCCTCCTCTCCTGTGGCCTTCCATTGCTCTCAATACAAGTCATCACTGTAGTCTCTATATGTTGTTGTTGGTGTTACGTGCTGTCGAGTCAGACCCGACTCATAGTGATCCCTCCTTGGGTTTCCCAGGCAATATCACTACGGAAGTGGATTGCCCAACCTTCCTTCTGAGGAGTAGCCCTCTGGTTAGCAGTCAAATGCCTTAGGCACTATGCTGCCCACAGCTCCTAGTCTCTACATGTTGTTGTTGTTGTTGTTATGTGCCGTCGAGTCGGCCCCGACTCATAGCGACCCCTCCTTGGGTTTCCGAGGCAGTATCACTACGGAAGTAGGATTGCCCAACCGAGCGTTATCTCTCCCCATGCTATATTCATTAGTTTAAGGAGAAGCCACACTGAACAATTACTTATTGTTTCTGGAACAAATCAAACTTTTTCTCACTTCTGAGTTTTTGTACATGCTGGACTATGCTTCTCTCTCCTGACTACTCAGGTAACTGATCTTCACAAACCTTTCAATATAGCTAAGCAGGCATTCTTGACACTCTGTGTTAAAGTGGCTCCCTTATCTTCTGTGTCCTTATGCACAGACTTGTAACATACTTAAGTATAACTGTGTCTATCTTTACCACTGGACTGTGAGCTCCATGAAGGCAGGAAATGTGCCAAGCTTTTCACCCCGTCAGTGCCCACACAGGGCCTGGCATGAAACAGGTGCTCAGGGATACTTGATATGATGAATTAATTAAGTTGCCTAGGTATCCTTGCGTCTGACCCAGAAGCAGGATGCAAAAAAGGAGAACAGAAAGTCATAGATCCCCTCAAGAAGGAGTCAGTGCAAGCGATCTACATACATTAAGACATGGGGAGCAAAGTGGAAAAACAAAAACAAAGATGTAGAAGTTAGCAATTACTAGAATTACTGCTCTTTGGGATACAACTCTGAACATGTCATTTTCCCAGCAGCAATTCTCTCTCCATTTTATCTTCGTATGCCATTTGCCAATCCAGACTGAGCTGGTTTTCTAGTATAAAATAGCCTTAATGCTATTGAAAATAATTCTGCCAGTGAAAAAGCTAGGTCATCCATAGTGAAATGCATTTTAACTGGTCCATATGCAGCATTTAAACTCACATGTTCTCTGAGATTTGTTTTCTTCTATCTGTAAGGTACAGACTATATCCTCTTTACTAGCAAGACTGACCAAGACATGAACTAAGTGGTATGAAAATGCCTTGTCCTGGCATTTACACATGAAACACTAAAAAAAGTTTGAGATTGTGGTTATAACCATAATCCTAGTTGATTATGGTCTAGTAGCCATCAGTGGGCACCAGGAATATACTGCAAAAAAACAGAGGAGGAGGCATTATGTTAGAGAGTTTTGGAGTCAGGGAGTGTTTGGGAGTCCTGGTGAGCCCAACGTCATTGAGGAAGCCTTAAAAAGGGATAATGTGGAATAGGGAACAGAGCTTATTCTTCGGCATTCTGGCAGCAAACTCAGACTAAAACAAGCCAAACCAAATTCATTGCTCTGGAGTTGGATCCAACTAATAGTGACCCCTCCTTGGGGTTCTGAGGCAGTATCACTACGGAAGTAGATTGCCCAATCTTCCTTCCGAGGAGTGGCTGGTGGGTTTGAACCACCAGCCTTCTGGCTAGCAGTCAAATGCCTTAGGCACTACGCCACCAGAGCTCCTAAGGAAGGCCAGATGAATGGCAGTCTGTCACTTTATCATACTGGGATGGCTTGTTTGTTGTTGTGATGCTGGAAGCTAAGTCACCAGTATTCCACATACCAGCTAGTCTGCTCATGGTGGACAGGTTTCAGCAGAGTTTCTAGACCAAGATATACCAGGAAGAAGGACTTGGGCAGGTCTGCTTCTGAAAAAAAGTAGCACTGAGAATCTTATGAAATGTAAAATACTGTCTGATATAGTGCTGGAATGCGGGAAGACAAGTCCCTCAGGCTGGCAGGCGCTCACACTATGATTGGGGAAGAGCTGCCTCCTCAAAGTAGAGTCTACCTTAATGATGTGGATGGAGGAAAGCTTTCTGGACCTTCATTTGCTATGTGGTATGTTTCAAAAAGGGAAAAATCAGCAGCAAACATACATTAATAATTGGAAAGTGGAGTCAGTGAACTATGAGTCTAGGAAAATTGGAGTTGACATACTGAAGGATTCTACAGGCAAAAATGGGAAGACACAGTGTGACAATGGGCTCAAGCATGGCAACAGTTCTGAGGATGGCACAGGACTGGCCAGTGTTTCATTCTGTTTTACATATGGTCGCTGTGAGTCAACAGTGACTCAATAGCATCCAACAACAACAGAAGGAAGGAAGGAAAGGAGGGAAGGAGGAAAAAAGAAAAAAAAAAAAAAAAGAGAGAGAGAGAGAGGAAAAAAGCATGCCTTTAAAAGAAGCCCGAATCTAACATTAAGCCCTTACCTTCTCTTACTTAAGCTCAAAGGCCTAGCTCAATGTTGTGCAATTACATTCAGTTTACCAAATCCAGACACACATGCTGAACCCTCAGATTTGTGCTGGGTGGTGGTGTTGTTATTATGTGCCGTTGAGTGGGACCCAACTCATAGAGACCCCTCTTTGGGTTTCTGAGGTGGTATCACTATGGAAGTAGATTGCCCAACCTTCCTTCCAAGGTGGCTGCTGGGTTTGAACTGCCAGCCTTCTGGTTAGCAGTCAAGTGCCTTAGGCACTACACACTACTTTTAAATGAATGAGACACAGTTCTTGACCTCAAGGATTCATCTGAAACAGATCCAGAAACATACAATGGCAAGTCAGTAATAACGCTATGAGAGAGGCAGATGGGAAGAAAATAATTATACATAAAGTAGGGTTGACTAACTCTGCCTGCAGCTCCTAGAAGACTTCACAAAAGAGAAAGATACTTAGGTTAGGCCCTGAATGAAGAGTAAGACTTTTCCAGCCAGAGAGAGGATTCTAGGCTGTGATCATATTGAGAGCAATAGTGGTGGCAGCAGTGGTGGTGGTGACAGAATGAGGTGTGACTGGGAAGTCCCAGAGAGAGTTTGATGGCTGAAACAGAGGTTGGCTAGAGCTAAAGCAAGAAAGACAGGATGAAGTCAGCCAAGCTCCCTTCATTCAGGAGCAGACAAAAATGGTATTCAAGCTAAGGAAAACAGTAGCAAAAAAGCAAGAGAAGGCTGAGGCTTGGCTGGAGAATGGATTGTTCCAGAAAGTCCTTAGTTGAAAAGGTTTGTTTGAGAAAACCATGAGTACAGTTAGAAGATAACGGCAGGAAGGAATAATATTTAAATTTCAGAGACAGGCTACTTCATCTAGCTTTGATGGTCTGTTCCACAGTTGGCTCCTTCTTTTGTTCTGCCTGACGACATTAAGCTTCTCCATCACCTCTTTCCACAGATGTTGTCTACTTGATTCCTGTGTATTCCACCGGCAAGAACCATGTTTAAAGTCACCATTCATGTTGTTGACAAAAGGTATTTGCAATGAATAAGTCATTAGTCTTGCAAAATTAATCTACTATGTGGTCTCTGGCATTATTTCTATCACCAAGGCCATAAGTTTCCAAATACTGATGCTTCTTGTTCATTTCAAATTTTTGCATTACAGTCACCAGTAATTATCAATACATCTTGATTGAATGTTCTGTCAATTTCAGAGTGCAGAAGTTGGTAAAGATATTCAATTCCTTCACCTTTGGCTTTAGTGTTTCATGTGTAAATTTGAATAATAGTAGTATTAATTGGTCTTCTATGTATGTGTATGGATTTTATCCTATCACCGACAGCATTGTACTTCAGGATAGATCTTGAAATGTTCTTTTTGACAATGAATGTGATGCCACTCCTTTTCAATTTGTCATTGCCAGCATAATAGACTGTATGATTATTCAATTAAAAATGGCCAATACCAGTCCATTTCAGCCACCACTGCCTAGTATATTGATCTTTATGTGTTCCATTTCATTTTCACAACTTCCAATTTTCCTAGATCCATACTTCGTACATTCTATGCTCCTATTACTAATGAATGTTTGCAACTGTTTCTTCTCATTTTGAGTCATGCCACATCAGGAAATGAAGGTCCTGAAAGCATAACTCCATCCACATCATTAAGGTCACCTCTACTTTGAAGAGGCACCTAGCTCTTCCTTGGTCATATTTTGAGTGCCTTCCAACCTGAGGGGCTCAACTTCTGGCACTTTATCTGACAATGTTTCATGGCTATTCCTAATGTTTTCCAGTATTACATCAGAGAACGTTTTACTGCTATTCATAAGGTTTTCGGTGGGCATTTTTTTTTCAAAAGTGGACTGCTACTTCCTTCGTCCTTCTTCCCAGTCTTTCTTAGTCTGAAAGCTCCACTGAAACTTGTCCACCATGGATGACCCTGTTGGTATTTGAAATACTGGTGGCATAGCTTCCAGCATCACAGCAAAATGCAAGCCACCACAGTATAATAGGTAAACTATATTAGCACTAAGCAGTGTTCTAAGCATTTTTGTGTATTAACTCATTTATTCCCATCTCTTGGTAGTATTTGTGTTCCTATTTTATAGAAGAAGAAAATGCAGTTCAGAAAGTTTATGAATTTGGCCTCAGAGCAGTAGAAGAATCAGTAATTGAACCTAGGTATTGTGATTCCAGATTCAGCAAAACTATGTCTTTGTGTTCATCCCAGGAGCTCTGTCCATTTCAATAAATACTTGAATGTCTGCTTTAATGAGTAACTAAGTAGGCAAATAAACAAACACTATTTAAAAGAGGAAGTACCTAGCTAAGAAGAGATATCTCCCTCTCTAGGTGGATGCCCAGAAAAGTAACTAGTTGGTAACTAATGTGGAATGGTGATGCTGAGTGTTCCACATCATCAGCTATACCTAGCTTATGGTACCATTATCCTGACCCATGAACAGAGCACCAAAAATTGTTCCACACCCCGTCCTGGGAGCATGGCAGGGCCTGCATGGCAATTCCAGGCCCCCCGGAGTGTCCTATGATTGAGCCCCAGAAGGCAGCGTTTTGCCATTCTTCTGCCTCATCTGTCATTATTACAGCCAACTTAAAATTCTGATTACAAAAGCATAGCCTGGTGACAGTGAGCAGCCCTGGAGCTCAGAGCTTCAGAGCCAGGAGGAAAGGATTGGGGATGGAAGAGGTCACAATTTATCAGCTTCAGCAAGATCAGAATGCTGAAGGCAGCACAAAGCTGATGCTTCTGACCTGAAAGAAAAGCAGCAAAGGCAAGGGAGCAGCCTCGATGAGGCAGGGACACAAGAGGTGAAGCTAGGATATGCTTCTGTCCATGAACGTCTTCAAGGGGAGGAGCCTGGCAGGCAAATGTCTGCTAGTCTTAGCTGTACTGCAGAGTGAAGCCCCAAATGCATGTTCCCTAGACTCTGGGGACAGAGCACAATTGCCTAAATTGTCTATTTAAAATATAATAATATAGAGGCTCAGAAAGTTTAAATGACTTGCCCTAGATCAGACAGCTAGAAGTAGAAAAGCAGGATTTGAACTCAAATCTCTGCAAAGTCTTTCTTTTTTCTCTTATACCACACTGCACAATGATTGCTCCAGTACTCTAATGTGTGTGCTTAATTTGATGCCACTGCTGCACGTCAGATTGACAAAGAGAACAGGTTAGCATGTTATCACTAGACCTGAATCACTCCAACTTCCCTATCTCCGCCTAGATTTTGTACATGAGAAAACCCAGGCACAGGGTGAACTGATCAAGGTCACACAGCAGCATGCATCCATGTCTCTGAATTACATAGCACTTCATGAGAGAGGAAATGTTGCACCCAGGTTTCTAGTGAAAATTGTACTTGCAAGACCAGCCAACAGCCTGAAGGTGATCTACCAAGACACTTCACATGCTTGTTTTTATAAAGAAAGAGAAAAAGTCTAATTTTAGCCCACTTAGGAATAAAATGCTGATGTATAAATGAAATCAGGAAAAACAAAAAATCTATTGGCATGCTTGGGAAGAGTGGAGAGCCTATAGGATTGAAGGAGAGACAGAGGGAGGTAGAGGGGAGAGTGAAAAAGTATTCTGCCCTGCTCTTAGGATGGGAGGAAGGGATCTCAGGTCCTGCAGGCTGCTCCCCGCACCCTCCTGGGTACTACCCTGAGTCTGTATCTCAGAGCTACCTCTTCTGCATTCTCACAGGGCACTAGCAAATGAACTTAGAAAAAGCAGTAGGATGCAGTGTAAATAAGCCTGAGTTCCAATGATATGTGGGCCTGGCCTTGCCACTTGTTAGCTGAGTTACACTGGGTAAATTACTTACTTCACTGAGCCTTGATTTCTTCCTATCATTAAAAGGAGATAATGCCTACTTTTAGGGCTATTGTTAGATTAGAGGTTATCTATATCTATATCTATATCTATCTAGTGCCTAAGGCACTTGACTGCTAACCAGAAGGCTGGCGGTTCAAACCCACCAGCCACTCCTCGGAAGGAAGATGGGGCAATATACTTTTATAGTGATACTGCCTTGGAAACCCAAGGAGGGGTCACTATGAGTCAGGTCTGACTCGATGGCACACAACAACAACAACAACAACATATCTATCTATCTATCTATCTATATCTATATACACACACATACATACATACTTACATACATACATACATATATATGGCACCTAGCATGGTTCCTGAAATATAGCAGGTATTCAATAAATGTTACCCATTATACTTATTTTCATTACTGTTATTACCTGTCCCATGTAAAGTGAGAAACATGTTTCTGGGGTGTTTACATGATGGATTCTAGGATGTGCCTATTTCCTGATAAAATAACATGGCATTTCTTTTAGGACAGTAGGGATGACCTATGTTTCTCTGAAGTAAGTGCAATCAGCTCTCACTCAATATCCACCCTACCTGTTGTAGACATATTTCTGAGAGGGAGGTACGAAGTATTTTTCTGGAACTTGTCACTGAGCCAGAGCTGAAACTTCTAGACCCAGGAATGCCTTCAGACACTGGAAAAAGGCCCTTTTTCTGTCCTGCAACTCAGGGGTTACTGTATATTGCAATGGCTTTTTGAAAAATTGGTAAGTACACCTCTGGGGCTGGTTGGTCAGACTGGGCAGGATCTCTGGAGCCAAAATCTGGTTCCTCGGTCACCAGAAAAAAATCTATCTTTAAATATTCTAAGTCCCCCTGTAGTGCCTGGGATAAATCAGGGTTGGCAGTGACAATCAGGCAGGAACCCCAGGCCTCATTCTTCCCCTGTAGGGTGCTCACCAAACCTCTACCTCTGTTACTCACAGGTGGAATGAAGAGATGTTCCACAGAGCTCTGAGATTCATGGCTTTGGCCAGGCCCCAGTTCCAGGAGGGTGGCTGGGTGAGCAGATCACTTCTGTTAGCTGATATGGTATTTCTTCCATAGGATCAAATGAGATTGGGCCACAAGAATGGTGCTGGCATGCTGATATTAGGGGACTCTCACTCATATTAGACATAGGAGACCAGGGCTCTGGGCTACTGATGGTCCATCACTGGACCTCTGGTCAGTTTGGCTTCATACACTGGCTCTTGCCTATCTATGTTCCAACTATGGTGCTGTCTCTGGGTTTATAGCACTAGATATAGCATGGGTGGCAGTGGGTACTTCCCCCAGGCAGTTACCCTCTTCCTTCTGCAATTTCTGGCAGTCCTAAGGAAGTGGCTGTACCTATCTCATTCCTATATTTACTGAGGTCTTTTGATGTATTCAAGTCCAACAGGACCTTATTGATGTCCTTTCTTGCCTCTAATCTATGTATGAATGTTGTGTTCTCTTGAGTCAGTCTTAAGCCATGCCAGATGAAAATAAATTTAATTGGAGTGAATAAGATTATTCCTCTCCCAAATATGGGTCCACTGCCTATTTTTCCTACTGAAGGTAGTGTGTGGAAGGCAGTCAACATTGTGAAAGAGTATATTCTAGGAGTGTAGTGTTTATGGTCTAAAGCTAATGAGCTCAATAGAAAACATCGTTGGAAGATATAGTGTTCTATGTTTATCCTACATAATTGTGGATAGTAATTTAACTTGACCAGAAAATGAATTATCATTTACATTTTCCTGGGTATTGGGGATGAACCCTACATTTGTGTTCACCATCAACAAAGCATCATAAAATTCTTTGAGAGAGTCATTAAACCAAAAACCAAACTCACTGCTGTTGAGCCAGTTTGACTCATAGGTTTCTGAGGCAGTATCTCTACAGAAGTAGATTGCCCAATCTTCTTTCTGAGGAGTGGCTGGTGGGTTTGAACTGCCAGCCTTCTGGTTAGCAGCCAAATGCCCTAGGCACTACATTAATTAGAAACCAGTATTTGTGGAAGATATCACAAATTATAAAGCATCATGGATAATGATGTGACTAGCATTAAATGCACACTATCAGGCAACTGCAGTAGCCAAAAGACCTCAATTGTTTTGACAGGAACATATTCCAAAATTCCATCCATTAAGAGTAATAACAGTATTACTCTTTTTTCCAGGTGTGAGATATGAAATTAGCCAGCAATGGCATATTTGATGATAAAAAGCATAAAAGGATGGTGCCCAGACACATGAAGAATCTTTACATGCACTTATTGGACATACATAGCACTTCTCTACCCATTGTTCTAAATATTCATCTAAATTCATGACTCATAGTGATTCTCATTGGGTTTCTGAAGTGGTAAATCTTTATGGAAGTAAATTGCCCCATCTTCTTTCCACAGAGTGGCTGGTAGATTTGAACCACTAACCTTCTGGTTAGCAGTCAAATGCTTTAGGCACTGTGCCACTAGAGCTCCTTGAACTTCACATGAGTCCTTGAATTTAGTAATACATTTTTAAATAAAATTGTTCACATAGACGAGTCGAACAAAAAAACACTTGCCCGGGACTCTGCACACCATTGGGATGTCCTTGGTCAGGCTGATAGAAGACATGTTTAGCTAGTGACATCCATTGAGTTTCCTCACAAGAGTGGTGGAAAAAAAAAAAAAAAATCTCAGAATGGCTTGGATCATTGCTACCCAGCCCTTAAAGCTGAAGGGTCACTACAGATTTTACATACAAACTACACTATCATTAGCCATTGAATGTGGAGCTTCAAAGCAAACTTTCAAAACTAGCATAAATACTTACAATATAATACTAAATGCAAACTGTGGGAATTTACTTATCTTCTGAGCTGTATATAAAGAGGAAATGCATAGAAAAAAGACTAAAAGGAAATGAGACAAAATATTAACAGGAAGAATTAGAGGTGATTTATCTGTTTAAGTATATTTTTCACTAGTTGCTAAATTTTCTACAATGTTGTTGTTAGGTGCTGTCAAGTTGGCTCAATATAGTGACCCTATGTCTAACAGAATGACACACTGCCTGGTCCAGTGTCATTCTCACAATCTAGGCTATACCTAAGCCCATAATTGCAGCCACTGTATCAATCCATCTCATTGAAGGTGTTCCCCTTTTCTGCTGACTCTCTACTTTACCAAGCATGATATCCTTCTCCAGCTACTGGTTCCTTCTGACGACATGACCAAAGTAGGTGAGATGACATTTGGTCATTCTTGCTTCTAAGGAGCATTCAAGCTGCACTTCTTCCAGGACAGATTTGTTCATTCTTCTGAAAGCCCATGGTATTTTCAGTATTCCTTGTCAATGCCACAATTCAAAGGTATCAACTTTTCTTTGGTCTTCCTTATATATTGCCCAGCTTTCACATGCATATGATGCGATTGAACGTACTATGGATTGAGTCAGGCACATCTTAGTCCTCAAACGGACATCTTTGCTTTTAAATACTTTAAAGAGGTATTTTGCAGCAAATTTGTCCAATGCAATACATTGTCTGATTTCTTGACTGCTGCTACTATGGACATTGACTGTAGATCGAAGTAAAACAAAATCCTTTACAACTTCAATCTTTTTTCTGTTTATCAAGATGTTGTTTATTTGTCAAGTTGTAAAGATTTTTGTTTTCTTTATGTTGAGATAATCCATACAGGCTGTTGATGTTTGTCTTCATCAGTAAGTGTTTCAAGTTCTCTTCACCTTCAGCAAGCAAAATTATGTCATCTGCACATTGCAGGTTGTTAATGAGTTTTCTTCCAATCCTGATGCATACTTCACACAGTCTAGCTTCTCAGATTATTTGTTCAGCACACAGATAGAATAAGTACTATGAAAAATACAATGCTGATGCACATATTTCCTGATTTTAAACCACACACTATCCTCTTGTTCTGTTTGAACAACTGCTTCTTAGTCTATGTACAGATTTCTCATAAGCACAATTACATGTTCAGGAATTCTCATTCTTCACAATGTTATCTATAATTTCTTATGATTTACACAGTCAAAGGCCTTTGTGCAGTCAATAAAACGTAAGTAAATAACTCTCAGGAGGTGTTTTCTGCAAGATCCATCTGACATGAACATTGATAATACTCATTCCCCATTCTCTTCTGAAACCAGCTTGAATTTCTAGCAGTTCCCTGTTGATGTACTGCTGCAATTGTTTTTCGAATTATCTTTAGCAAAATTTTACTTGCATGTGATATTAATGGTATCATTTGATAATTTGTCATTCTGCCTGATAAATCTTTCTTTTTAATAGGCAGAAATATAGATTTCTTGCCATCAGTTGGATAGACAGCTGTCTTCCAAATATCTTGGCATAAATAAGTGAGCACTTCCAGAGTTGCATTCATTTGTTAAAATATCTGAGTAGGTATCCCATCAATTACTGGAGCCTTGTTTTTTGCCAATGCCTTCAGTGCAGCTTTGATTTCTTCCGTAAATACCTTCAGTTCTTTATCATATGCTACTTCCTGAAATGGTTAAATATCATATGCTACTTCCTGAAATGGTTAAACATAGATCAATTCAAAGTAAAGTAGATGGAGTTAAGCTTTTGGAAACTTCATTTGTTGATGTAACGTGACTCAAAATGAGAAGAAACAGCTGCAAACATCCATTAATAATCAAAATTGGAAAGTACAAAGTATGAATCTAGGGAATTTGTCAAAAATAAAATGGAAGATTGATATCCTAGGCATTAGTGAGCTGAAATGGACTAGTATTGGAATAATTTGGAATCAGACAATTAAATGGTCTACTATGCTGGGAATTACAAATCGAAGAGGAAAGACCTCACATCCTTCATCAAAAAGAACATTTCCAGATCCATCCTGAAGAACAGAACATCATTCACAGGTTAATATTCATTAGCAAAAAAGGCAATCAGTTATAACTATTTTTCAACTATATGCCTTAACCATTAATGCCAAAGATGAAGAGACTGACGATTTTTACCAACTTACACAGTATGAAATTGGTCAAACACACATTCAAGATGCATTAATAATTACTGATGATTGGATTGCAAAAATTGCAAACAAAGAAGAAGGACTGGTAGGTGGAAAATAGGCTCTTGGTTATAGAAATGACTGATGGTCAGACAAGTTGTGGGATAACATCAAGGACATCATACAGGAAGAATATAAAAGATCAGTAGAAAGACATGAAAGAAAGAAAAGACAAAAATGGATGTCAGAGGAGACCCAAACATGATCTTGAAGGTAGTGTAGCAAAAGTGAATGGGAAGAAATGATGAAACAAAAAAGCTGAAAAGATTTCAAAGGTGGCTCAAGAAGACAAAGTAAAGCATTACAATGAAATGTGCAAAGGCATGGAGTTAGAAAATCAAAGGGAAGAACACATGCTGCATTTCTCAAACTGAAGCAAAAATTCAAGTTTCAAGATGCAATATTGAAGGATTTATTAGCAAAATATTGAATAATTGAGGAAGCATCAAAAGGAGATGGAAAGAATACACAGAGCCACTGTACCAAAAAGACATTTTATATATATATATATATATATATATATATATATATATATATATATATATATTGTGCTTTGGTTGCAAATTTGTAGAGGAGGACTTGTTTTACATTCAACAATTCGTGTACATTTGTTTTCACTCCCCAATTACTGTCTCCAACCCTAACCTACTCTCCTCCTCTCTCTTCCCTGTGACCCTCCCCCATCCCTATGCCCTTTTTAGTTATGCACTCCTATCTGCCCAGCTTTCCCTCCATGTGAATGCTGCTCCTCTGGTGCCCCATGGCTGATTGCTCCAAGGGGTGTATCTCTACAGAGTAGGTGGGTGCATCGCCCTGGGTTGGCTGTTCTGCATATAAGTCTTTCAACTGCTGGGCTGAGAGCCAGTCCTTGGGAGTAAGCTCTATCCCAGGCCTGAAGTGTATCTCAGGGCCATAGTCTTGGGGGTCCAACCAGACTCTATTTGACCACTGATTCTGGTTGTTATTGTGTTTTTGAATTTTGTTCCATATTTTCCCTCCCACTCTATCCAGGATCTCCAATTTTGATCCCTTCCCAAGTGGTTGGTATTGGTAGCTGGGCACCATCTACTTCTTCTGGTCTTGAGGTCCATCATATCCTAGGGCTGAATGTTTCCAAATGCCCTTGAATTTCTTCACTTTTCTTTGCTTCAGACTAGAGGAGACCATTAGCTGTATCTTAGAAGGCCACTCGAAAGCTTTTAAGAACCTTCTCACTACTCACCAAAGTAGGTTGTGGAACAAGATTTTTATGTTCTATGTTGTGCCAATTGAGCCTGGTGTTCCCCAATACTATGGTTCTGAGTTGGAAGAAATGTTTGTATGTGTGTATATATATAGGAAGGAGCTCTGGTAATGCCTAAGGCACTTGACTGCTAACCAGAAGGCTGGCGGTTCAAACCACTCCTTGGAAGGAAGGTTGGGCAATCTACTTCCATAGTGATACTGCCATAGAAACCCAAGGCGGGGGTCACTATGAGTCAGATATGACTCGACAGCACATAACAACAACATATATAAATACACATAAATACACATATACACAAACAAAGCCTAGGAATCCCATAACATTTTTGTCATTGTTGGTGTCTAATTTTCTCATTGATAGTAAAACAAAACAAATTTTTTTTTTGTTTTCCTTCTGTAAATAAACAGAGAATCCACAGAACTGCATTGTGACAAGGACCTGAAGAAAACAGTCCGTAATTCTTTGGTTCAATGGGCAATGTTGTGCAAATAAGTTCCTAAGAATACAAATTCTACAAGACACTCTGGGAAAAAGAAGGGTAGGGAGGGTCTAAATTTAAATAACTCGGGGAAGTGCTCTGTGCTCTGGCCTCTTCTGAAGATTTACAATGTGTATCAGTATATTCTAGTTTCTTAAAAGGCCTGTTGTAAAGAATCTGGTTAATTTATATTTAATTCAGTGCTTCTCAAACTTATTTAAATATGAATTCTTCCTTTATGTAATACCTATTAACATCTATTTCCCAGAACATGTGGGGAATGCTGGGCTTAAGAGATAAGACTTCCAGAGGAAATAATTTTCTGGCTGATGGTGAAGGCAAGAAGTAGGAAAAATACAAAGCTAAATAGACCATAAGAATTTTAAAAAATAAAAATAAAATACTCATAAATGGAACATTTATTGAACACTTACCATGCAGTAAATAGTCTGCCAAATATTTTATATAATTAGCTTCTTTAACCTTTATAATAAATTTAAGTAGGAGCTCTGGTAGTGTAGTGCCTAAGGCATTTGACTGCTAACCAGAAGGCTGATGGTTCAAACCCACTAGCCACTCCTCAGAAGAAAGACTGGGCAATCTACTTCTGTGATACTGCCTCAGAAACCCAAGGAGGGGTCACTATGAGTCTGATCAGACTTGACAGCAGTGAGGGAGTGAAGGAGGTACTATTAAGGAGCTCTGGTAGTATAGAGGTTAAGGAATTTGGCTGCTAACCAAAAGATCAGTGGTTTGAACCCACCAGGTGCTCTGTGGAAGAAAGATGAGGCAGTCTGCTTCCATAAAGATTTACATTGTTGGAAATCCATTGGGAGTTGCTGTGAATCTGAATCCACTCAAAGATAATGGGTTTGATTTGGTTTATGTACTATTATCCCAACTTAATGAAAAAGAAATTAAAGTTCAAACAGTTAAGTGTGCTGTGACAGAGTCATGACTGTCTGGGTTACTTCAGACTCTTCCTCTTAAACTGTGCTATCACCATGGAATGACACAAAGCCCCCTTCCCTGAGTAGAATGATGAAATGCTTTTCTTATTCCCTTCCTTTCTCTTTCTTTTCCATCCATTCTCCATTTTCCCTTCCCCTCTTTCTTCAAATGTCTTACAAGCGTTCACTCTGTGCCAATCACTGTGTTGGTGAACACTGTGGTTTCAGAAATGAATCAGAATTGATTCTTCTCTTCAAAGAGCCTCCACTCTAGCCCACCAAGGTGGCCAGCTTCCAGGCTCTAGGACAGATTAACAGGAGGGTGGCAGTCCTATGGATTACATCAGAGCATTAGAGAGGCTTTTGCTAATGCTCCTAATGAGGAAGAGATGGTCAGATGCTTAGAAATTGGGGCATTTGGCAGCATGGGAGGAGGGCTAGAAAGTTTCATGTACAAATTAGCAAATTAATGCTGTTTTTGTTAAGTAGATTTATTAACGGGGCATGGGGGTAAGCACACCTGTCCCCTATTTGACTTACTCCCTGAAGTTCTGGGAGATGAGCAATATGCCAATCTGGCTACATGCCAAGAAGCTATCTGGGGAAATGAGTGTGAAATATCACTCACATGAGGTTACAAAATAAATACAATTCAGGGCAGAAGGAAAATCTGTCTCTACATTCAAGTTAAAAAAAAAAAAAAAAAAAAGCTCTCTGTAAGTCATAGTGCCAGTCACACAGTTTGGTGAGTTTCTGCCTCACAAACAGGATTCAAGGGGGTCAGAGGGCCCACTGAAAACTATTAAGAACTACTATTTTCTCCCAAAATCTCCATCTTCTGGCACACTACTGCCTGGCAGGTGATAGACACTCAGTGAATGTCTGAAGTAGGAAATATGGAAGAGCAGAGGTGAGGGGGAAGGGAAGAAGGATATATGGATAAGACAATAGAGTTACAGGAGATTAAGGGAAGCTTTGAAACCTAGATTTTATGGTAAAAGGTTCAGGTTCCTCACAAGGCCTCATGGTGCCCTCATCCCAAAAAGAATCCTGAAGTGGCCAGAAGGAAGCATTTATGATGTGTCACATGGATAAGGAATCTCAAACCTGCCATTCTCCCTTGCTGAAGACTGTCACTGCGGGGAGGAGAGGTGAAGGTAAGGCTCTATTTGAAATTCTTCATCTAGTGCTGCATAAGGAATGATGCACATGAAAAATTGATCATGACACTGAACCAAGGCAAATATTATTAATAATGCAGTAAATACACAATATAGCCCTCTTAATGATGAAAAGAAACTCAAGGTCATAGCAAATAAAAGTCATTACAATGAGACCAAAAGGAAAAGAGAGAATTTCTCCATGGGCATCACTCCACAATAGTTCCCTTCGTACCAGCATCTAGCAGCGACAACAGCCTTTCTACCAAAAAAAGAAACAAAGTCCTTCAAAAACCAAAGCCAAACTCACTGCCATCAAGTCAGTTCTGACTCATAGCAACCCCCATTGGGTTTCTGAGGTGGTAAATCTTTGTAGAAATAGATTGCCTCATCTTCCTTCCACAGAGTGGCTGGTGGGTTTGAACTGCCAACCTTCTGGTTAGCAGTCAAATGCCTTAGACACTACACCACCAGAGCTCCTTTTCAAAGGCTCAGAAGAGGTATATATATAAATGGATCTCTTATTGATAGATCATTAACTTCTAATGGTAAACAAAACCCCAGGCTTCTTCAGTAATGGAATGAAACTTACAAGCAAGCAAAAGGAGTCAGTGGAAAGTACACCTGACCAGAAGCACAACAGTCCCATGTCTGTTAGGAACTCATTGTGCCTCTTTGGGTTTTGTTTCCCCATCTGCAAAATGAGGAGATTCACTAGTTCTCCAAGTCATCAAATTATAACTCTAAACATTTACAATCAGATAGATATGATGAATTACTAAGCATGAGATTTGGAGCGTTCAAACACAGCTACTCCAATTACTTGTGGTAGGACCTTGGTCAAGTGATTTAACCTCCCTAAAGTGCAGATTGTAGCTATATTGTCTAATCCATATATCCTTCTTCCCTTTTTGGCTTCTTGGAGGGCTGGAACTGGTAGGGAAGGCCGGGAAGTGGGAGTGGAGCAGTTTGGAACAGTTAAGGGACACAAACTCATCTGTCAGTTTGTCGTTCTGTGGTGGCTTGTGTGTTGCTGTGAGGCTGGAGGCTATGCCACCAGTTTTTCAAGTGCTAACAGGGTTAGCCATGATGGACACGTTTCAGTGGAGCCTCCAGCCTAAGACAGACTCAGAAGAAAGAAGAGGCCATCCACTTTTCAAAGAATTGGCCAGTGAAACAGTCTGAAAAAATTATATTACTGAAAAATAGCCCTAAAACATTGTCTGATATAGTGCCAGAGGATGAGCCCTTCGAGTTGGAAGGAACTCAAAAAATGACTAGGAAAAAGCTGCCTCTTCAAAATAGAGCCAACCTTAATGGCATGAATGGAGTAAAGCTTTCAGACCTCCTTTTGCTGATGTGGCACAACTCAACATAAGAAGAAACAGCTGCAAATATACATTAATAATTGGAAGACAGAACATATGAAGTATGAATCTTGGAAAATTGGAAGTTGTCAAAAATGAAATGGGACACATATCCTAGGCATTGTTGTGGTTGTTGTTATTTGCCGGTGAGTCAGACCCGACTCATAGCGACCCCTCCTTGGGTTTCCAAGGTGGTATCACTACAGAAGTAGATTGCCCAACCTTCCTTCCGAGGAGTGGCTGGTGGGTTTGAACCTCCAGCCTTCTGGTTAGCAGTCAAGTGCCTTAGGCACTATGCTACCAGAGCTCCTATCCTAGGCATTAGTGAGCTGAAATGGACTGGTTTTGGCCATTTTGACTCAGACAACCATATGATCTACTGTACTGGGAGTGACAAATTGAAGAGGAATGGTGTGGCATTCATCATCATAAAGAATGTTTCAAGATCTTTCCTGAAGTACAATGCTTTCACTGACAGGACAATATCCATATGCCTATGAGGAAGACCAGTTAATATTACTATTATTCAAATTTACACACCAACTATGATGAGGAAATTGAAGGTTTTTACCAACTCCTGTAGTCTGAAATCGACTGAACATGCATTGTTCATTATCACTGGTGATTGGAATGCAAAAGTTGGAAATGAAGAGGAATCACCAGTAGTTGGAAAATATGGTCTTGGTGATAGAAATGTTGCTGGAGATTTCATGATAGAATTTTGCAAGACCAATGACCCATTCATTGCAAATACCTTTTTTCAAAAACACAAACAGTGGCTATACATGTGGACTTCACCAGACAGAGTACACAGGAATCAGAATGACTGCATATGTGTCAAGAGGCAATGGAGAAGCTCAATATCTTCAGCCAAAACAAGCTGATTGTGGAACAGACACCATCGACTGCTCATATGCAAGTTCAAGTTGAAACTGAAGACAATTTAAAAAACTCCATGAGAGGCAAAATATGAACTTGACTATATCCCTCCTGAATTTAGAGACCATCTAAAGAATAGAGTTGATGCATTGAACATCAATGACTAAAAACTAGAGGAATTGTGGGATGACATCAAGAACATTATCCACGAAGAAAGAAAAAGGTCATTAAAAAGACAGGAAAGGAAGAGAAGACCAAAGTGGATGTCAGAGAAGACTCTGAAATTTTCCCTAGTATGGAGAGTAGCTAAAGCAAATGGAAGAATTGACAAGATAAAAGAGCTGAACAGAAGATTTCAAAGAACAGCTCGAGAAGACAAAGTCAATTATTATAACGAAATGTGCCAAGAGTTAGAGTTAGAAAACCAAAAGGGAAGAACACACTTGACATTTCTGAAGCTGAAAGAACTGAGGAAAAATATTAAGCCTTGAATTGCAATATTGAAGGATCCCATAGGCAATATGTTGAATGATGCAGAAAACATCAAAAGAAATGGATAGCATACACAGAGTCACTATACCAAAAAGAATTGGTAGATGATCATCCACTTCAGGAGGTGGCATATGATCAAGAACCAATGGTACTGAAGGAAGAAGCTGAAGCTTCACTGAAGGAATTGGCCAAAAACAAGGCTCCAGGAATTGATGGAACACCCACTGAGATGTTTCAACAAATGAATGCTGCATTGGAGGCACTCACTTGGCTATGCCAAGAGATTTGGAAGACAACTACCTGGCCAACTGACTGAAAGAGATCCATATTTGTACCCAATCCAAAGAAAGATGATCCCACAGAATGTGGAAATTATCGAACAATATCATTGATACCACATGCAAGCAAAATCTTACTGAAGATAATTCAAAAATGGTTGCAGCAGTATATTGATAGAGAACTTCCAGAAATGCAAGCTGCATTCAGAAGGGGATGTGGAGTCAGGATATCATAGCTGATGTCAGATGGATCTTGGCCCAAAGCAAAGAATACCAGAAAGATGTTTTCTTGATTATGCAAAGGCATTCGATTGTGTGGATCATAACAAATTATTAATAACTTTGAGAAGAATGGGAATTTCAGAACACTTAATTGTACTCATGAGGAACCTGTACGTAGACGAGGAGGCTGTCATTCAAACACAACAAGGGGATACTGTGTGGTTTAAAATCAGGAAGGGAGTACATCAGGGTTGTATCCTTTCACCATATTTACTCAACTTGTATACTGAGGAAATAATCCAAGAAGCTGGACTATATGAAGAAGAACATGGCATCAGGATTGGAGGAAGCTTATTAACAACCTGCCATATGCAGATGACACAACTTCACTTGCTGAGAGTGAGGATGACTTAGAGTCTGATGAATATTAAAGACTACAGTCTAAAGTATGTATTACACCTCAACATAAAGAAAACAAAACTCCTCACAACTGGACCAATAAGCAGCATCACAATAGATGGAGAAAAGATTGAAGTTGTCAAAGACTTCATATTATTTGGTTCTATAGTCAAGGCCAATGGAAGCAGTAGTCAAGATATCACATGATGTATGTTGTTGTTATTTGCCGTCAAGTCAGACCCGACTCATAGTGATCCCTCCTTGGGTTTCTGAGGCAGTATCACTATGGAACTAGATTGTCCAACCTTCCTTCCATGGAGTGGCTGGTGGATTTGAACCGCCAGCTTTCTGGTTAGCAGTCAAGTGTCTTAGGCACTATGCTACCAGAGCTCCTACATGATGTATAGCACTGGGCAAATTGACTGCAAAAGACCTCTTTCAAGTACTGAAGGGCAAAGACGTCTGTCTCCTTGAGGACTAAGGTGCGCCTGACACAAGGCATATTTTTAATTGCCTTATATGCATGTGACAGCTGGACAACAAATAAAGAAGATAGAAGAAGAGTTGAAGCTTTTGAGTTGTGCTGCTGGCAAAGAATGCTGAAAGTACTGTGAACCGCTAAAAGGACAAACAAATCTATCCTGGAAGAAATGCAGCCAGAATGCTCCTTGGAAGTGAGAGTGGCCAGGCTTCATCTCACCTACTTTGGTCATGTTGTCAGAAAGGACCATTCTCTGGAGAAGGATGTCATGCTTAGTAAAGTGGAGGGTCAACAAAAGAGGGGAAGGCCCTCAATGAGATGGATAGACATGGTGGCTGCAGTGATGAGCTCAGGAATAGTAGTGATAGTGCGGTTGGCACAGGACTGGGCAGTGTTTTATTCTGTTGTACATAAGGTTGCTATGAGTTGGAGACGATTGAAGGCACATAACAACAACAACAACAACAAAGTCCAGATTCTTCAGTGATAAAGTGAAACAGTATCAATCCCAACCTCGGAGATTTATTGTGAGCATTCAGTAAAATAAGATAACACTGCCAATAAGAGACAGATGAAGAAATTAAACCCAGGTCTATCTAACTTCAAAGATCATGCTCTTTCCACTATAAAGACCAATATGAACAGGTAGAGTACAATTAAGGCACAGGCACTCTGCTGTTGAACACCATGGGCAGAAGGGATTAATTCTGTGCATTATATCACAAAAAGAGCTGTGCATCAGAATGCAGGAATTCAAAACACTTTGCTTCTCTGAATCTGTTTTTTCTCCTGTAAAACATGAACAAGAACAGTGCTTCCACAGAATCGTTCAGAGTATAAATAAGGTAATGTATGTAAACACTTAGCATTGTTGTTGTTTTTAGGTGCCGTCGAGCTGACTCCAACTCATAGCAGCCCTATGTACAGAACTAGACACTGCCCAGTCCTGTGCCAGTTCCACGATACTTACTATACCTGAGCCCATCATTGTAGCCACTGTGTCAACCCATCTTCTTGAGAGTGTTGCCCTCTTTTGTTGTCCCTCCACTTTACTAAGCATGACATCCTTCTCCACGGAATGGTCCCTTCTTACAACATGACCAAAGTAGGTGAGTGAGATGAAGTCTGGCCATTCTCGCTTCCAAGGATTATTCTGGCTGCACTTCCTCCAGGACAGATCTGTTAGTTCTTTTAGCAGTCCATGGTACTCTCAGCATTCTTCACCAGCACCACAACTCAAAAGCATCGACTCTTCTTTGGTCTTTTTTATTCATTGTCCAGCTCTCCCATGCATATGAGGCAATTGAAAATATCATGGCTTGTGTCAGGCGCACCTTAGTTCTCAAGGAGACATCTTTGCTCTTCAGCACTTGAAAGAGGTCTTTTGTGGTCAATTTGCCCAGTGCTATATACATCATGTGATATCTTGACTGCTGCTTCCATTGTTGTTGATTGTAGAACCAAGTAATATGAAGTCTTTGACAACGTCACTCTTTTCTCCATTTATCGTGATGCTGCTTATTGGTCCAGTTGTGAGGATTTTTGTCTTCTTTATATTCAGATGTAATCCATACTGCAGACTGTATTCTTCAATCTTCATCAGTAAGTGTTTCAAGTCATCCTAACTTTCAGCAAGAAAAGTAGTGTCATCAGCATATTGCAGGTTGTTTATGATTCTTCCTCTGATCCTGATGCCATGTTCTTCTTCATGTAGTTCAGCTTCTCGGATTATTTGCTCAGCGTACAGATTAAATAAGTATGGTGAAAGGATACAAACTTGACACATTCCCTTCTTGATTTTAAAGCATATTTTGTCCCCTTGTTTTATTTGAATGATAGTCTCCTGGTCTATGTACAGGTTCCTCATGAGTACAATTAAGTGTTCTGGAATTCCTATTCTTCTCAATGTTAGCCATTTAGCATAATGCCCAGAAAATGATACAACAAAAATGCCTAAATAATAGCTACTGCTAATATAGTAGGTTCTTTGGATGATGTGAAATTAAACAAAAATAGCATAAATGATTGAAACTTATAGAATGACCTCAGCAGTCCACAAGATGCTGTCAATTCTAAAGGAATCAGAAGCCCAGAATAGCATTTTTGGTTGGATTTCCAACTTCTGTATCACAAAGGAGAAAGTCTGGGAACCATGTGCTTTGGCCTTCAACCAGGCTCTATTCTCAGAGGTATTATTTACATTTCAAATTTATTATTGTCTTCCATGGTCCTGACATGAAATAACCTTCCATTCTCTTCCATGTGAAAAGAGTGCAGTGTTTCTTGGCTCAATAAATAATTCAGGGCTATATTAATATTTTAAGAAGAATAAGCAATATATTTTGGACACTAGAAACTCTGAGTACTGAAATTAGTTATTTGTAGCTGAAAATTTAATTGAGCCAACATATTGATTGTTTCTTCTTCTATGTTTTATTCCCCATACAATGAAGAGGAGTGCCTGCATTCATTCCAAATGCTGCATCCTTAATTATATCTGTTATATTTTGTTTTTAAGAAAACTCAAAAGCATCCAACCATGAACTTCAATGCTTTTGCCTACCTAATACTAATCATAGAACCATTCCCCTTCCCTTAAAGCAGTGTACTCTTTTTCACATAGATTTTTAAGGGTTATAGTAGTATGTTTCCATAAATATCAGATATCTGAGTTAGTACTACCTGGCTAAAGAAGGAGAAAACCAAACCAAACTTACTGCTATCAAGTTGATTCTGACTCACAACTACCCCCATTGGCCCTGCAAGGCTGTAAATCTTTACAGAAGCAGACTGCCTCATTTTTCTTCCATGGAGCAGCTGGTGGGTTTGAACCACCAATCTTTTGATTAACAGCCAAATGCCTTACTCACTACACCACTAGAGCTCATTAAAGGAGAAGAGTGCTACAATTTACTATTCATTTATTATGTGACAGATCTTGTGTATATATTATCTCATTTAACTCGGAAAATAAACCTACAATATAGGTAATATATTCCTCTTTTACAGATAAAGAAATTAGTGTTCAAAGAGGTTGAGTAACTTGCTTCAGGCCACAGAGCCAAAAAGTACACTGAATTCTAAAGCCAAAGCACTTTCTTCTACAGCAGGCTTCTTCATGGTACGATAATAATAATTGTAACTAAAATATGTTTAGCATTTACTATGTGCCAGTCATTGTCTTAAGATGTTTACATGTTGCAGTGTAGTAAATTACTTAGTGTGGCTTTTCTACCCATAAGTCTTTGTAAACTTCAAGGTGGGATTTTCTATGAGCAACTGAGGAGCTATCCACCTGGGTTATTTCTGTTGGGCGTGGCACAATACAATGTTCTGGGAGGTTCCCACTCTCTCTCACGTGCTTAGAGTTCTGATGCTGTGATTGGCTAGTTTGACCACCCTTCCGGGCTCAAAAGGAGGCCTCCTGGAGGCAGAACTCTCTCTTTTACTGCTGGTGGAGGAAGATGTGCTGCTGAAAGAGACACGCGCCCCTGAAAGAGACACGTGCTGCTGGGAAAGAGACGTGAGAGACACGCATTGCTGAGTGAGACACCGAGGGACCAGCACTGCTGGGAAAGAGACTGTGAGAGACTGTTGGCTGAGGGACGTTGGGCTGGGAGAGAGGCTGAGCGTTCTTCCTGAACTTGAGTTGTAGCCTGGTGCTTCCCTAATAAACCCCATAATCTGTGAGTTCTGTGTGGCCACTGCAGTGAATTATTGAACCCAGGAGAGAGGTGGTGGGTGCTTTGGGAGGAACGGTTGGTGAAAGGGCTGGAGGGAGGCAGCATGTCTGGCCTTGCAGTAATAGGCCTTGGGTTACTGCTGGTAATCCTGTCTTCCTCTTGTGAGATTAGAGGAGGTCAGAACATGTGGCCTCCTTGTAGTTTTTGCACATGTATTGATTCATTTAATTATCATAATAATCTTTTGAGATACAGGCTATTTTTATCCCATTCTACAATTCAAGAAAATGAAGCTTAGAGAGTTAAAGTGACTTTGCCAAGTTACAGCCATATTGAGTGGTGGAGTCAGGATTTGAAATCATGCAATCTGGTCCAAGAGTCCACTCTCTTAACCCTCACACACACAATAATTCTAGATATCAAAATGTAGGAAAACACAGAATTGAGTTTCTATCAGTAGGTGGGTGAAAACCACCAGGGGAACATCTTCTTAGCCCCACATGGGACACTAACCAGAATTCTGGTAAAGATAAGGTCATCATGACAAGGAATTCACAGGTGATGAGTGGCAGTGTTAACAACGCCCTTTCTGAATGAAGTCTGGGGTTTTCACTGCAAACATGACATGATCTCCTCAGCTGGTGTATAAAAGTTGGCCTGGTCAGAGAAAGGAGAGTTTGCAAGAGGTCTCTGCACTACATTCTAGTTATGCCCTGATTTTTCTCCAATCATACTCACACAGGATATCACCTCTACCACCTGTGATGGCAGAGTTCCAGGAGGTTAGAGAATGTACCTACCATCAGCTAAATGGTCACATCACATGCTGTTCTTTGTTTGACAGGGTAGATCAGTTCTCAACTTAGTAAGTGGGCTGAATTTAGAAGAAACAATGAGAAATAAATCTTATTTTCAGTAGATATGCAGGCATGTAAGTACCCTTATACATTTTCATATGTGTATGCACATGCACATAAACACACATACACACACACATGGTTCCTGGTCTTCTCATGCTGACTGGGAACACAAAAGTACATGGCAGAGTTGCTGCAGTCTAGATCTGGAAACATACCTTTCCAGAGAGATAAATCCACCTGATTACAAATTCGTGGGCTCATCTCAAGTATAAAGAATTTGTATCAACATATGTTTATTGAGTACCTACTAAGTGTCAGGGGAGCTCTGGTGGCATAGTGCCTAAGGCATTTGACCACTAACCAGAAAGTGGGTGGTTCAAACCCACCAGCCACTCCTTGGAAGGAAGATGGGGCAATCTACTTCTGTAGTGACACTGCCTCGGAAACCCAAGGATGGGTCGCTGAGTCAGATCCGACTTGAAGGCAGTGAGTTTTGTTTTTTTTTTTTTTACTAAGTGTCAGGCCCTATGCTGAGTCTCTGACTCTTCTTTGCTGCCTAAGCAGCTTCCACAGCCTGAAATCGGGCTTTTGACTTCAGCCTGCTCATAGGATCTCACAATTTCCTTCATTCAACACACTAGGGTAACAGTTCCTCATCTGGCTGTTTGTGTTCCTCCTGATCCCAGTCCCAAAGTAGAGAATAGGTAGAAAATCCCTAACCCCAGATGCATCAATTTTCCTTTGGTTTGGATGACAAATAGTGTAGTAATTATATATTTCAGTGTGACAAATTACCACAAACATAAGTGGCTTAAATAGCAAATGTTTATTATCTTTCACAGTTTTCAAGGGCCAGAAATATGGGTGCAGGTTAGGTGGATATTTCTAGTTCAGGGTCTCTAGTGAGGTTTCAATCAAGCTGTCAACCTGGACTGAAGTCATCT
Organism: Orycteropus afer afer; assembly: GCF_000298275.1. Classification (NCBI taxonomy): domain Eukaryota; kingdom Metazoa; phylum Chordata; class Mammalia; order Tubulidentata; family Orycteropodidae; genus Orycteropus; species Orycteropus afer. The sequence goes on from NW_006921756.1 coordinate 6,577,662, forward strand.
TAACTTGACTGGGGCTGGAAGATCCACTTCCAAGCTTACACATATGATTTTGGAGATTTCAGTCCCACACCACATGGGCCTCTTTATAGAACCCCTCATGACTCAGTAGCTGGTGTCTCCAAAGCAAATAATCCAAGCAAGAGAGTGAGTGAGCAAGCAAGAGAGAAAACACTCAAGACAGAAGCTTCCATGCCTTTTTCAGCCTTAACTCAGAAGTGGGATCACTCATGCTATAGCTTATCATCACATATACTAATCCTGGTACAATGTGGGAGAGGAATACATTGAGGATCTTGAAGACTGGCTACCACAAATAGTAAACAACACAATATAATCATTAGAAGGTAACTGAAAGATACACCTCAACACTCAGGCTAGGAGTCTTTGGGATACAGAAATAACTAAAAGAACTAGCTTTCATGTAGGTTAATTGGCTGCCGAATGAACTTAGTTCAAGACATGGCCAACTAGACTTGCTATTTTCAAAGGTTCTTGAGGCTTACTTAGGTAAATCTCTCAGGATTCCCATAGATGAAGCAATCAGAGATAACCAAACCTCAGACATGACAATGGGCCAGAATTACTACTTGTTGTTTGTTCTTGTTAGGTGCCATCAAGTCGGCTCTGACTCATAGTGACCCTATGCACAACAGAAAGAAACACTGTCCTGTCCTGTTCCATTCTCACAATCCTTGCTATATCTGAATCCGTTACAGCCACTGTGTCAATCTATCTTGTTGAGGGCCTTCCCATTTTTGCTGACCCTCCACTTTACCAAGCATGATATCCTTCTCTAGGGAATGGTCCCTTCTGACAACATGACCAAAGTAGGTGAGACAAAGCCTGGCCAATCTTGCTTGCAAGGAGCATTCTGCCTGCACTTCTCCCAGGATAGATTTGTTAACTCTTCTGGCAGTCCATGGTACTTTCAGCATTCTTCACCAACACCACAACTCAAAAGCATCAACTCTTCTTTGGTTTTCCTAATTCACTGTCCAGCTTTCACATGCATATAAGGTGAATGAAAACAGCATGGCTTGGGTTAGGCACACCTTTGTCTTCAAAGAGACATCTTTGCTCTTCAGCACTTTTAAGACTCTTTTGCAGCAGATTTGCCCAGTGCAATACCTCATCTGATTTGCTGACTGTTGCTTTAATTGGTGTTGATTGTGGATCCAAGTAATATGAAATCTTTGAGAACTTCAACCTTTCCTCCATTTATCATGATGTTGCTTGTTGGTCCAGTTGTGAGGATTTTCACTTTCTTTATGTTGAGGTGTAATCCATGCAGCGGACTGTATAGTCTTTAATTTTATTCAGTAAGTGTTTCAAGTCATCTTCACTTTTAGCAAACAAAGTTGTGTCATTTGCATATTGCAGGTTACTAATGAGTCTTCCTCCAATTCTGATGCTACATTCTTCTTCATTTAGTCCAACTTCTCAAATTATTTGCTCAGCATACAGATTGATTAAGTTTGGTGGAAGAATACAACCTTGACACACTCCATTCCTGATTTTAAACCATGCAGTATCCCCTTGTTCTGTTTGAATGATAGCTTCCTCCTGGTCTATGTACAGGTCATGAGCAAAATGAAGTGTTCTGTAATTCCCATTCTTTGCAATAAGTATGCTTTCTTCTAAATTCCACTAGAAACTGTTGAATATTTGCTATGCACACAGTACTTTGCACACACTATTTCTAATTGTTAAGGAGCTCTGCTGGTATAGTGGGTAAGGTATATAGCTTCTAACCAGAAGGTTAGTGGTTCAAACCCATCAGCTGCTCCATGGAAGGAAGAGGAGGAAATCTACTTCATTAAACTAAACCATGAAACCCAATGGTGTCACTATTAGTAGAATCTACTCCATGGCAGTAAGTTCCACCCCTCCCCATTGTTAGCTACAAAATTTATAGCAAAGTTTCAAATCCAAATCTGAGAATTCCAAGGAGAGGAGTTCTAAAACAATTATTTCTAAACAAGTCCATGGTACCACCATTAAAACAAAATAAACCAATATTAATTTTTGGTATTCTAGAAGGGATGGCAAGTTGTAGTTTCTGGTGGCTTCAAATCATTCTCTTGGCCAACATTTTATAATGAGGTGAGAAGAAAAAGAAAGGAGACTTCTGAATTTATATCATAGTCATACGTTTTTTTAAAAAAATTGTTCCTCTATCCTAGTCCATCCAAGCTAGTCACTATAAGCATTCAGTAATCTGCAGCTTGTCTTGTCCCTCAGAACTACATGAAATATCCTGACTCTAGAGCACCAGCCACTCCTCAGAAGGAGGGCTGGGCAATCTACTTCCGTAGTGATACCACCTCGGAAACCCAAGAAGGGGTTGCTGTCAACAACAACAACAGAGCATTAAATAGTTTTGACTATTACATGCTTGGGTGCCTAAGGCACAACTGAACCAATTTTGATATAGTGTAGCACTTTCTCACTCCTGTATGGCTCCTGATACTCCCATGGAGATACCATGGAGAAGATAGCTACCTATATAGGTATCTTCAACCAGAGTCTCCTAGACTGACATCTCTGTTTCCCAACTCTCTATTCCCACCACCTACCCAAGGATACTGACTTCTTCTATGAGGGATACCCTGTATTTCTTTTTCCACATTGTTCCTCCAAGCCCCTTAGCAGTTGATTCTATCACCTAAATCACTTCTCTTCAATTATTTTGTCATCACCCTGACCCAAGACACTACCATATCTCACTTGGACTACTAAATGATTTTTCCCTTCTAGCTGTATACTATCTGATCTATTATCCACCTCTGCAACAATAACCATCTTTTGAAAACAAATCCAATTATGTTAATCTCTTGCTGAAAATACTCTAATGGCTTGCTTACTTAGAATAAAATCTATCCTCCTTAATCATAACTTTCAAGGCTATGTATAATCTGGATTTTCCTTTCCTCTTCAAATTAATCTGTTGCCAAGTTCTCTTTTTCTTATATGCTATGCTCTAGTTTATAGGTATACTGATCTATTACAATTACTCAAGTACCTTAAGATGTTTCCTATCTCAGAGCCTTTGCAAATTCTGTTTTCTTTGTGCAGAATGCTCTTCTAACCCCAGCGTCTCCTCAACTTTCAGGTCTTGGCAAAAATGTCCTATTTCTCAGAGAGGCATTTCCTAGCCATCTCATCTAAAGTAGGTCTCCCTCTACTTTTCTCTATTTTGGCATTTTGTCATTATAATGTTTATTTATTTATAAATAATGAGAACAGAATAGTAATAATTATTATTAATAACTATCCACCACTCATTTGTTAGTTTGTTGTATTTTGGTGGCTTGTGTGTTGCTTTGAGGCTGGAGGCTATGCCATAGGTATTCAAACACCAGTAGGGTCACCCAAGGTGGAGATGTTTCAGCAGAGCTCTAGACTAAGACAGACTGGGAAGAAGAACAGGGCCATCCACTTCTGAAAACCTTATGAATAGCAGTGAAACACTATTCATCGTTGATGCATTACTGGAATACTTTATGAATAGCCATGAAACATTGTCTGATATACTGCCAGAAGATGAGCTTTTCAGGTTGGAAGCCACTCAAAATATAACTGGGGAAGAGCTGCCTCTCCAAAGTAGAGTCCACCTTAATGACATGAATGGAATAAAGCTTTTGAGACTTTCATTTGCTGATCGGGCATGATTCAAAATGGGAAGAAACAGCTGCAAACACCCATTAACAATCAGAACATGGAATGTACAAAGTATGCATCTAGGAAAATGAAATGGAATGCATAAAGTTTGATACCCTAGACATTAGTGAACTGCAATGGACTGGTATTGGCTATTTTGAATTCCAATACTATAGTCTACTATGCCAGGAATGAAAATCTGAACATCAAAAAGAATATTTCAAGATCTATCCTGATTACAATGTTGTCAGTGATAAGATAATATCTACATACCTACAAGGAAGACCAGTTAGTACTACTATCATTCAAATTTATGCACCAACTACTAAAGCCAAAGATTAAGGAAATTAAAGATTTTTACCAACTTCTAGTCTGAAATTGACCAAACATGCAATCAAGATATATTAATAATTGTTGGTGATTGTAACGCAAAAGTTGGAAACAAAGAATCATTGGTAGTTGGAAAATATGGCCTTGGTGATAGAAATGATGCCAGAGATTGCATGATGGAATTTCACAAGACCATGACTTATTCATTGCAAACACCTGTTTCCAACAACATAAATGGCAGCTATACACATGGATTTCACTAGATAGAATACACAGGACTTGTATTAACTACATCTGTGGAAAGAGGTGGTGGAGAAGCTCAATATCTCCTGTCAAAACAAGACCAGGAGCTGACTGTAGAACTGACCATCAGTTACTCATACACAAATTCAAGTTAAAGCTGAAGAAATTTTTTTAAAAAAGGCCCCAAGAGTTAAAATACTACCTGAATCATATCCCACCTGAATTTAGAGAACATCTGAAGAATAGGAATTGATGGAATATCCATTGAGATGTTTCAATAAATGGATGCAGCACTAAAAGCGATTATTCATATATGTCAAAAAACTTGGAAGGCCTCTACCTGGCCAACTGACTAGAAGAGATTGACTGTCCATTCCAAAGAAAGATAATCCAACAGGACATAGGAATTATCAAACAACATCCTTAATAACACATGCAAGTAAAATTTTGCTGAAGATAATTTTAAAAAAATTGCATCAGTATATTGACAGAATTTCCAGAAATTCAAGCTGGAATCAGAAGAGGATATATAAAAGGGATATCATTACTGGTATCAGATAGATCTTGGCTGAAAGCAAAGAATACTAGAAGATGTTTACCTGTATTTTAATGACTGTGCAAAAGCATTCAACTGTATGGATCATAAAAAATTATGGATACAGAGGCGGGCAAGATGGCGGACTAGGCAGAAGGATTGCACAGACCCTCTTCAACAAAGAAAAGGGAAACCACACACAGACACAGAAGATAATCTTGGACCCCTGAGCCTTGAAGGAAAGGATGCAGATTTGGACAAAACCCCAACTAGCAGAAGAATTTGCGTGAAAATACCAAAAAAAAGGAGACCTACGGAGCTGCGGTCTGACAGCAAACTGAGTGATCCTGACAATAGA
>NW_006921756.1:6595759-6615955 GCF_000298275.1 Orycteropus afer afer
AAAAAAAAAAAAAAAATTATGGATACCACAGAGAAGAATGGGAATTCCAGAACACTTTATTGTGCTCATGAGGAACCTGAGGACCAACAACCTGTCATTTGAACTAAACAAGTTAATACTGCATGGTTTAAAACCAAGAAGGGTTGTACCCTTTCACCACATTTATTCAATCTGTTTGCTGAGCAAATAATCTGACAAACTGGACTATGTGAAGAAGAATGTGGCTATAGGATTAGGGGAAGACTCAATAACAACCTGCAATATGCAGACAAAACAACCTTGCTTGCTGAAAGTGAAGATGACTTGAAGCACTTATGATGAAGATCAAAGACTACAATCTTCGGTATGGATTACACCTCAACAAAAAGAAAACAAAAATCCTCACAACAGGCCCAACAGGCAGAATAACAATAAATGGAGAAAAGATTGAAGCTGTCAAAGATTTCATTTTACTTAGATTCTCAACCAATATCCATGGAAGCAGCAGTCCAGCAATCACACATTGTATTGTACTGGGAAAATCTGCTGCAAAAGACCTCCTTAAACTTTTGAAGATCAAAGTTGTCACTCTGAAGCTAAGGTGCACCTAATCCAAGCCATGGTATTTTCAATAGCTCATATGCATGTGGAAGCAGAACAGTACATAAGGAAGACCAAAGAAGAGTTGATCCTTTTGAATTGTGGTGTTGGTGAAGAATACTGAAAGTACCATGGACTTCCAGAAGAATGAACAAATCTGTTCTGGAGGAAGGGCACATGGAATGCTCCTTAGAAGCAAGAATGGCCAGAATTCATCTTACCTACTTTGGTCATGTTGTCAGAAGGGACCAATCCTTGGAGAAGGATATCATGTTTGGTAAAGTGAAGGGTCAGTGAAAAAGGGGAAGACCTTCAATACGATGGACTGACACAGTAGCTGCAATGATGGGGTCATAGCAAGGATTGTGAGGATAATGCAGGACCGGGCAGTGTTTTGTTCTGTTGTGTACATAAGCTCACCATGAGTCGGGGCCAACTCGCCAGTATCTAATAACAACAGTAATAATTAAAGAGTCTGAAATCAGAATGCCTAGATTCAATCACTAATTCTACTATTCATTAATTGTGGTCCTGTGGAAGTTACCTCCTCTCCATGCCTGAATTTCTTCATTTGTCCTAGTACCTACTTCACTAGGCTATTTTAGCAATTACAAAATACTTAAGATGGTGTCTAGCACATAGTAAGCACTCAATTTTTGTTATCTAATATATTTTCTTTTCTTTTCTATTGTAATTCATGCTCCATGAGAGTCGGGATTATCTCTGGACTTTTTCAACATCATATCTTAGTGCCTGGTACATTGCAGACATTCAATCAATTCTTATTGAAGATGGGATGGAGTCTTCTCCTACAACTGTAATGAGACAATGGATTTTTACTATCAGGCTTACCTGGATTCAAGTCTTCCTTTTGCCATGTTCTATACCTACTAATCATAATTCATTGTTCTCTTCTCACCATCCTCAAGACCAAAGACACTGTAAAAAGCCCCTGTATTAGGCCTCTTACTGGCACAGTACTTTTCTAGGATCTGCCTCTCACTTTTGTTCTTACATGACAATAACATTTAATAGTTATGAAAATGTGTAGGTTCTGGGATAAGACTATTGGAATCTAGACTCAACCACTAATTCACTTAACAAGTTACCTAGCCTCTCTTGTACCTAGGTTTTTACATTTTTAACAAAGAGATAAAAATAGTACTTATTAATAGGGTTGTAGGGAGCTCTGGTAGCGTAGTGCCAAAGGCATTTGACTGCTAACCAGAAGGCTGGTGGTCCAAACCCACCGATCACTCCTAGGAAGGAAGGTTGGGCAATCTATTTCCATAGTGATACTGCCTCGAAAACCCAAGGAGGGGTCACTATGAATCGGATCCAACTTGACAACACATAACGACAACAAATAGGGTTGTTATGGTAATCCAATGAATTAATACATGCAAAGTTTTGACTGCTAACCAGAAGCCTGGTGGTTCAAACCCATCAGCCACTCCTCAGAAGGAAGGTTGGGCAATCTACTTCTGTAGAGATACTGCCTTGGAAACCGAAGGAAGGGTCACTATGAGTAGGCTCCAACTCCACAGCAGCGAGTTTGGTTTTAATATGTAGTAAATTCAGTATGTTTTAGCTCCTTGCTACTCAGAGTGGAGTCCACAGACCAGCAGCATTTGCAGTATATTGGAACAGGTTGAAAATGCAGCATTTCAAGCCCTACCACCAAACTATTGAATCAGGAACTGTATTTTAATAGATTCCTCTGGTGATCTGTATGTAATTAAATGTTGAAAAGTGGTGATTTAGCTAATTTCATCATCACTAGTATAACTACCTCCTGACTTCCTAATCTCTATGCCTTAAGTTTCATACCTGGATGGAGCCTCTGTGCCTACCCCTTGCCTGTCCCTTTGCAACCAGCAATTCGTTTGGCTAGTCTGTCTTTTCGATTCTATATCTCATGCAAGCCTCTCTTTTCCTCTGTCTCAATATTTTCTTTGATTTCCCACCTCGCAGTCTTCCCATGGAAGTGACACACTACTCCAACTATGGCTTCTAAAATATTGCAGCCCAGAGTTTAGCAATCCCTCCTAGAACCCTGCTTCTTGGTAAGGAACCATCTGAAAACCATTTACTAGTTGTGTGGCCTTGAGTAAAGTTTATATTTTTTTCCTCTATGAGCCTCATTTTTCTATTTGCAAAATGATGTTAAAATTATTCATTAAGTCATCAAACAATGACTGATGAACATCTACTTTGTGGCAGGCATTGGGACTAAACAAATGGTTATAGAATGATGAGATTAACACCATGGGATTTGAAATCATGCAGACCAGAGTTTGAATCCTGCTCTATATCTTACTAGTTGTTTGATCTTGGGAAGTTATTTCAACCTATTTAAGCCTTGCTTTTCCACATCTGGGAGACTGTAATAATAGCACTTTCCTAAAAGAGTTGTGAAGATTAAATGAGATGATATATGTTAAGCACTTAGCATGATGACCAGCACGTAGTAAGCAATAAATAAACATTAGCATCATAACGTGCTATGATTATCATTATTATTATGGCATGTCTAATTTTCTAATCTCTCTGATTATAGAAACTATATATTCTGTCCAGCATGTGACAAAGATTTGTCCCATATTTATTTTAAAATAACCAGCACATACTTGCATGTTTCATTTCAAATGTATCTGAGTCACATGACATTATATTCCTACTCAGCAAAGGTTTGATAAATGAAAAAATGAATTAATTATCTGTATTTGCCAAGAATCAATGGTAATATTTACTTGCTCTTGCCTGTGAGAACAAAAATAAACCTCTCAGCTTAGCATTAATATTTTCACTCAGTTGGGCTTCCTTTAAGATGATCTTTCATGAATCTCCATACAGACCTGCCATTCCAGCTGAACTGTGTGTAGTAGTAGACAGAGTTTACTGCCCCATTTACTACCTGTGAGATCTAAGATTCCTTAACCTATTTCAGTCTTGGTTTATTGTTGAAAATAATAATTAGTACTCAATATTGTGAGATTTCAATGAAGTCATATCTATGACAATTGCTAGTACAGAAGCTTACATAGCAGGTAATCAGTTACAATGGGTTCCTTTGTTCTTTTGCTAGACACAGTCCTTTGAAAAGCAATTCATTAATATTAATTCTCAAACTTTTCTTTCCAGAGGAATAGCATATCTGGGAATTTTCCTCAGGATATGACCCAAATAAAGGCAAACATTTTTGCATAATTATGTATTATTATGCCTACACTTTTAATGTAGTCCCTCAGGATCTGGTACACTGACCCTTACAGAGTAGGTGTTTATTTAAGGTAACTCCCTAAACTATTTTTATGTGTGCCTCATCATCAGACCTTTAGAGCAAACATTCCTCCACATGTTTTCATTTATTCATCCAGCAACTATATATTTGAGGATTGACTATATTCAAGGTAGAGTGCAGAGAATAAAGAGATGAATAGGCACACTCTTCTCAAATGAGCTTAGAATAAAAATCCACTTCACTGACCTACCATTCTGGCCTGCTTTTAGAAAATCCTTCGCCATCTGTTGGTCACAGTTCAACTGTCATTTAGTCTGTGAAAGATTCTATGACCTGTCTAATACATAATGTTCTTGATTCCTTCCTCTTTGCTTCCACAGGATTCTGTTGATTTCTACTCTTAGGGCTAAACAAATTGTATTGCTGGCTATTTTCACAAATACCTTGGCTTCTCCATTGGACTATGAGCCTCTCAATGGCAAGGACTCTCCAATCTTGGTCAATGTATAGAGGACCTGGCCATTGAATAAGGTACTGATGCTTAATAAATGAATGAATGAATAAACAAAAATCATACATTATAACTGTGATTCAATTCATAATACAGGATATTTTCCTAAAGAAGAGCAAAGTCTTAAAGAAGAGAGAGAGCCTACCAAATTTTGGAAATCAGAAAAGGATTTAATGGAAATCCTTTTATATATTTAATTATATATATATATATATAAAGGGAGCTCTGGTAGCATAGTGCCTAAGGGGCACTTGACTGCTAACCAGAAGGCTGGTGGTTCAAACCCATCAGCCACTCCTCAGAAGGAAGGTTGGACAATCTACTTCTGTAGTGTCATCGCCTCGGAAACCCAAGGAGGGATCGCTATGAATCGGAGCCGACTTGATGGCACATAACAACAACAATATATATATATAAAATTCAATATGGACCTTGAAAGATGAAAAGGATTACAATAAAAAGAAAACAAGCACAGGGAATTCTGAGTCTATGGATCAGCCTGAGCAAAAGCAGAGATCTGGGAAAGTGGGAGGGAGTGGTATATGTATGTTTGGGGACTAGTATATAGTCAAACTTATGAAGTGGTAGGAAATAGGGATGAAAAGGTGGACCATTTTTTGGAGGACCCTGAAAGCTAGAGGGAAGAGGTTATGCTTAACTTTATAGGTTTTGAGGGTGCCAAGGAATATATTTCAGGAGTATAAAAGTTAGTCAGGAAAATAGTTATAGTAATGTATTGATTAGATGTGGGTGGGGAGTAGCGTGTGAGAGAAAATGCAGATACACAGGTAGAGAGACTAATAGGAAGCTAGAAGAAAGGAATTTATATTAGGAAAGTGAGGTGAGAGCCCTGGATACAAATGGGGAAAACATCCGGTTAGATGTTCTAGTTTTGGCCACCAGGTGTTTCATAGAAGCATACCTTCCAAACATGTTCAGAGGGAATCCAATGAAGCCTTTATTATCCAGTGACCCAAGAACAGGATTCCAGTGCTGCTGTGGAATAAAATGAATGAGACCAAGACTCTGATTTCAGAGAGCTTGTTAGCACAGAAGCAAAGAGACAGAAAAGCACATATTATCTTAGATAGGCTGTGACAACTGCTAAGACAGAGACATATTCAGACTGCTGAGGGAGTCCAGGGTTGAGAGCTCTGATCCTGGGAACCTGCTTTGTAATCTTATTTTCCTAGGACTGCTTTTCTCTGTATTTATACTGAAATCTGCTACTTAGTAAAGGTATAGCCTCATGAACATAATCTAACCTTCCTGGGATTCATTTTGTCACCTGCCATCTACTTACAGGTCAACCCAAATCTTTCCACTTTCTTCAATTCTGAAATATCACCTACCTTTGATATTTTGATCACTGTGCTCTACTCACCTGTGTGATACTCCACAGGTTTCATCTTCCCCCTGCATAGAATTCTGTGAAATTTTATCAACTTCTTAGCATCAGGGTGAAGTCTGGTGCCTGCTTCAAACTCTCCCCACTGCTACTGCCTTTCTATAAATAACCAGTTGTGAGATACTTCAAAATAGCCCCTAAATGGATCCAAGTATAATGTCTACACCTAAAACATTTCAGACAATGAGATGTACATCTGGTTGATACTGACAGGAAGTGTTAAAGGAGTTCAGTAAGGGTTAGATCAGTATGGCAGGTAGATGATACTTAGAGTATTTACACAGGGGAGGGAATTTCTGGAGAGGCATTAACAAAAACAAAAACAAGAAAAAAAATGTTTGATATGGTGTGTGGATAATACAGTAAGAAGATCTTGTAGATTAAAAAAAAACAGGTGTAGTGATAGTAACAAAGAAGAGATTATGATGACAGAATCATTCCCTTTATGTGAAGTACAGGAAGATAAATGTGAATGTCCTTTAAGAAAGATGTCTCTAAGAAGTAGGTTTGTTCAAAGAGAAACTGGTTTCTTTGGAGAATGATGAGTGACTTATGAGTAGAAGAATGTGAGTGGAGCCTAGATGTCAACTTTGGGGAGCTATTGTAGAGGATAGTCGTATCTCAATTAGGGAACTTGTATTAAATCATGAATTGCGGAATTGAAAGGCAATTTAATGAATGGTGTGGTAGTTAATGTTATTTGTCAACTTGGCTGGGTGGCTGGATGTAGTATTCCCCATGATGAGACTGGTAATCAATCAACTACATGGTGGAAACTACTGTGAGAAACTGAGTAGCTGCTTTAGAGATGTGGGCTGCTTCCAGTATCTAAGAAGCAACTTTGAGGAAGGTCTCTAGCTTTTGGTGGCTTGAGTCCTGTATGTAGCTGAGTTGTTATTCAGCAGCCTGCCATGTTGTCTGCCAATCTTGGGACTGTTAATGGGACTTGAATCAATGACCTGATGTGTGGTTTGGTAATATCAGGACTGTGTTATTTTATTTGTCAACTTTGGGCTTGTTAGCTTCAGCTGCCAGTAACTGCCTGAGTAAAGAGATGCCTCTAGCTAGCTTCAGTGGACCAGGAGCAAGAGGCAGAGCTGAAGCTCCAAGGTTGGGGGCTTTTACACAGCCCCTACAGCCTGGAACTTTGAACTCAGACTTGTAGCTTCTAAAACTGTAAAAGAATAAACTGCTCACAATAAAAAAAAAAAAAAAAATAAACTCCTATTTGTTAAAGCCATCCCATTTGTGGTATATTCCTGTTAGAGCAGCACAAGAGGTAACCAAAGCAAATGGTATGTTGATGTTGTTATTTGTCACTGAGTCAGCTCCAACACACAACGACCCTGTGTACAACAGAAGGAAACACAGCCCAGCTTGTGCCAATATCACAATGCTTGCCAAACCTGAGTCCATTGTTGGAGCCACTGTGTCAATCCATCTCGTTGAGTGTGTTTCCCTTTTTTGCTGATCCTCTACTTTACCAAGCATGATATTCTTCTCTAGCGAATGGTCCCTTCTGACAATGGGACTAAAGTAGATGAGACAAAGTCTGGCCATTATCACTTCCAAGGAGCATTCCAGCTGCACTTCTTTCAGGACAGATTTGTTCACTCTTCTAGCAGACCACAGTACTTTCAGTATTCTTCACCAACACCACAACTCAAAAGCATCAACTCTTTTTTGGTCTTCCTTATTCATTGTCCAGCTTTCACATGCTTACAAGACAATTGAAAACACCATGGCTTGGGTTAGACACACCCTAGATTTTACAGAGATGTCTTTGCTCTTCAACACTTTAAAGAGGTCTTTTGCAGCAGATTTGCCCAGTGCAATACTTTGTCATCTGATCTCTTGACTGCTGCTTCCACTGGTATTGATTGTGGAACCAAGTGATATGAAATCTTCAATAATGTCAATCTTTTCTCCATTTACCATGAGGCTGGTTATTAGTCCAGTTGTGAGGATTTTCCATTTTATTTATGTTGAGATATAATCCAGACTGCAGACAATAGTCTTTAATCTTCATCAGTAAGTTCTTCAATAAGAACTTTCAATAAGCAAGGTTGTGTCATCTGCATATCACAGGTTGTTAATGAGTCTTTCCCAAATTCTGATGTCATGTTTTTTTCCATATAGTCCAGCTTCTTAGATTATTTCCTCAGCATACAGATTGAATAAACATGGTGAAAGGATACAACCCTGACACACTTCCTTCCTGATTTTAAACCATGTAGTATCTCCTTGTTCTGTTCAGATGACACCTTCCTGGTCTATGTGTACAGGTTCCTCATGAGTAAAGTGTTTTGGAATTCCGATTCTTCTCAAAGGTATCCATAATTTGTTATGATCTACACCATCGAATGCTTTTGCATAGTCAATAAAACACAAGTAAACATCTTTCTGGTATTCTTTGCTTTCAGCCAAGATCTTTCTGACAGCAGCAATGATATCCCTCATTCCATGTCGTCTTTTGAATCCAGCTTGCATTTCTGGGAGTTCCCTGTCAAAATACTGCTGCAACTGTTTTTGAATTGTCTCCAGGAACATTTTACTTGCATGAGATATTAGTGTTCAATAATTTCCGCATTCTGTGGGATCACCTTTCTTTGGAATGGATACAGATATGGATCCCTTCCAGCAGCTGGCCAGGTATCTGTCTTCCAAATTTCTTGGCATAGACAAGTAAGTGCCTCCAGTGGGGCATCCTTTTGCTAAAATACCTCAGTGGGTATTCTGGCACTTCCTGGAGCCTTGTTCTTCACCAATTCCTTCAGTGCAGCTTCGAGTTCTTCCTTTAATACTATTGGTTCTTGATCATATGCCACCATCCTGAAATGGATGAACAATGACTAATTATTTTTGGTACAGTGACACTGTGTATTCTTTCCATCTTCTTTTGATGCTTCTTGCATCATTCAATATTTTCCCACAGAATCCTTCAATATTGCAACTGGACGACTGAATTTTTTCTTCAGTTCTTTCAGCTTGAGAAATGCTGAATGTGTTCTTCTCATTTGGTATTCTAACCCCAGGTTTTTGCTCAATTCATTATAATAGCTGACTTTGTCACTATGATTTGTTCTTTGCAATCTTCTGTCCAGCTCTTTTATCTTATAGTTTCTTCCATTTGCTTTAGCCATAAATGGTACATCTAGAGAATATAAGAAGAGAGATAGCAAGTGGTGCAAGAGAGGAGAAGACAAGAAAGGGAAAAGGAAAGGAAGGACAGCAGGGAGGAAGAAGGAAGGAAGGAAAAAGGAAATAAGTGAGAGAGATAGAGAGGAAGGAGCTAGGGAGAGTGGGAAGGAGGAAAGAAACAGAAATGGGCACATGGTTGAGTCATGTCCACTATTAGTGCACTAAGAATGGATCCTCTCAAGTCATTATTACTACTACTAAACTCCTGAGGTCTGTCCACCTGTGAATTTCTGATTATATAACAAACTATGGACAGGATATGGACATTTCTAACTATGGAAAATGAAGGAGGGTCCAGCTTTAGGTTCTGGACACTTGCAAGAAGAGAAACAATAACTAGCTAACAAGGCATCCTAATTGATTGCATCTTGTGGACTTTAAAAGTGTCAGGGCAATTTAGCCTTTAAAGAACTACATAAAATATTTTATCACATCCCTGCCTTGGTAACTTTAATAAACTGTGATGCCTTCAGGGACCCAGCTTCATATAAATTAACTGTCTTCAACTTGGAGCATCAGGGTTTTTATCTTCTGTCAGCTTAATTATGTGTTTAATTTTATTTTTAACATATTTTAAAATGACCCACACTAAGAGCAGCCTTAATTGTTTAATTAAACAAATGAATATTGTTATATCTGGCATGGTAAAAATTCTAATTCATCATGCTGATGTCTTATAGGGAGCTAAGAGCTCCATAGTAGTACTCAGGCAAGTAATATACTCCAAAGTCTATCTGTCCACCACTTCCAAGTAATTTCCTTGTTTAACTTGGTTCTGTAGTTCTCATGATACTGATTTGTGCCTGATTCCTTTAGAGTTCTAATATGTTAATAGTTATTTATCTAACATCTCTTTATAAAAACCTTTGAATGTTGCAGATTGAATAGGTTAGAGATTTGATTTGGATAAAGTGATATATTCAGAATAATTTAAGCTCCCAAAACTTAATAGAAACCCATGGTCACAGTCTTCTTAACACTTTTTATCTGCTACCAAACCAATGAGCTCACTTCCAAATATGCCTCGCTCATACGGTTTCCAACTTGGTCTTTCTATTCAACTTTAAGGATTGGTCCCCTATTTGATAATCATACAAAAGTAAGAATCTTACATCCATACTCAGAACATAGTCTTCATCTTTTTCCCTGACTTGCTTACCACTCTGAGTCCTGACTTACTGATAATCTTCAGAGCCTTTGACCTTATGACTTTTTTCTTTTTTTTCCTCCTCAGTTTGGACCTGGTGTCATTTCTTGCTTCAGAATCACACTCTCATTAGTTAATCTATCTTTAGCTACTTTAGTTTAACAACCCTTCTAGATTGGCTTGGTGACCTAAATACTCTGGACACCTACACCCTCGTACATAATCTCCCTCCTTGTAGAAGGCCTGAGTATCAACTTTCCAAATTTTTTGTTACCACACAGTTTTGTAAAAATAACCCCCAAAACCTACTGCAGTGGAATTGATTATGACTTATAGCAACCCTACAGGACAGAGAAGAACTGTCCATAGGAGTTCCAAGGCTATAATCTTTACAGATGCAGACTGACACATTTTTCGCCTGAGGAATAGTTGATGGATTCGAACCACTGACTTTTTGGTTAGCAGCTAAGTGCTTTAACCACCGAGTCACCAGGACTCCTCACTGTCAAAATAGTTTTCCTAAGTAGGAGCTTTGATTATGTCCTTCCTTTCTAAAACTATCCACTGATTTCACATGGTCACTAATACAAACTATGGTTTCCTTAACAAGATACTCAATACCTTTTAGCTCCAGCTCTACATGTTGGACTGACCAGCCTCTAGCTTCCTTACACATTTACAGAGAACTGACCTCTCATTCTCCCTGGACTGTATCTTATGCTATCTCTCTTTCATGCCCTTTTTTGCACTTTTTCCTCATGCCTGGTCACCTTTATTTTCATTTCTCTGCCTTACAAAACATACAGCCTCTAGTAGAAATCCTACCATAATTTTCATGATTCTCTTTTATCTATAATATGCTGGAGTTTATCAGCTGACCTGAGCTGGGTCAATGACCACATCACCTCCTAGAGGGCTGGCCTCATGAGGAGATAGACTAGGCATCTTCTCAAAACTCACTGCCATCAAGTAGGATCTGACT
This sequence comes from Orycteropus afer afer, assembly GCF_000298275.1. Lineage (NCBI taxonomy): Eukaryota > Metazoa > Chordata > Mammalia > Tubulidentata > Orycteropodidae > Orycteropus > Orycteropus afer. The sequence goes on from NW_006921756.1 coordinate 6,606,832, forward strand.
CATAGCAACCCCTCCTTGGGTTTCTGAGGTGGTATCACTACAGAAGTAGATTGCCCAACATTCCTTCCAAGGAGACATCTTAGGGCTCTAGAAATTCTCCATTGCTGCTCCACAAAGAGGAGACATTTACTTAGACTGAGGCCTACAGAATGAGAAGCTGCCAGCCATGAGAAGAGCAATGGAACGATCACAAGCCAAAGGAACATTGTGTACAAAGGTGGGAAATAAATGACTATATTCTAGGAATTCCAAGTACTCTATGCTGTGGTGCAACTGAGATTCATAATAGGAAGAGAAAAAATAATTTGTTTTAAAAAATGTTGGGTAAACAGAATTGCGTTTTTCACAATCTATGGTTTATGAGAGGCTGCCATCATCTGCCCTTGCATGACTGTATTTTATGTCATTACGTTTGTTTTTAAATAAACTCTAGATTGTTGCCATAATGGCTAGGGCTGTTGTGATCAATCTTATATCCTGGTGCTCATAGTAGTTTCTAGAGGAGAATCACTGGGTCTTATTGTTGTTAACTGCAATTGAGTCAGCTCCGACTCATGGAGATCAATAAGTTACAATATAACATTTGACCCATTTGTCACAATATGACAAAATGTTGCCTGGTCCTGCACCATCTTCACAGCATTAGCATGTTTGAATCCACTGTTGCAGACATTGTATAGGGGAAATACAACCTAGGGGGTCATCTTACAGCACTATATTGGACATTATTCTGTTATGATCCATAGAGTTTTCTTGACTAATTTTCATAAGTAGATTGCTAGGCCTTTCTTCCTAGTCTGTCTTAATCTGGAAGCACTGCTGAAACCTATCCACTGTGGGTGACCTTGTCAGTATTTGAAATACCAGTGCATAGCTTCTTGCACAGTAGCATCATGCAAACCACCAAAGTATGACACATTGACAAATGGAGTGGTAGTGAGTCTTATTGTTATTGTATGTCATTGAGTCGAACCCTGCTCATAGTGACCCCTCCCTGGGTTTCCGAGGTGGTATCACTATGGAAGTAGATTGCCCAACCTTCTTTCCGAGGAGTGGCTGGTAGGTTTGAACCACCAGCCTTTTGGTTAGCAGTCAAGTGCCTTAGGCACTATGCTACCAGAGCTCCCAGTGAGTCTTAGGGTATGCAAATGTTCAATGATATAATATAATGCCAAATTGCAGTGATCTGGTGGACATCAATTAGAGAAAGAATCCAGTTAATAATTCTCAAGTAGGTTTTTCACCTCCCAGGTTTGCTCAGCCACAGTTTTACCTTGATGCTACTAATGACCCTATAGGAAGATCACTTGCATCAACCATGTTCCTGCCAGTTACAGAAGAAGGAAGTAAGGCTTACTGAGCTTGTTAACCACCTTCATGGTGAAAGTCATGTTGCCTTGGCACTCTGCCTGGTTAGCCAGCTAGGCCCACTGTGGTTGTGGCTCTAGATTTTTATATTGCAAGAGTGACCCAATAGAGCCTCACCTCATGTTTTGCATCATGTACTTTTTGCCTTCTACACTCACGGCTTTCCTTTTGAGGCAGAGAGAAGCCACTGTAGCATCTGCTTAGTGCCCACATACTCTATTGGCTCATCTACCTGGGCCCATCAGGCTAAAAGCTATGGGTGTCCCAGCATGGAGTGACTTGCAAATCACCCACCTCCTTGGTGACTCATTCTGCACTCCATGACTCACCATGCTGATGATGCCTCTGCTGCTTATGTCTTATGACTTGTTTTCCAAGCAGCTACTGTGGGCTAGGTGTCATAATCAGAAATATGAGGGTTTGAGGTTCAAAAGCACAAATTTTCACTGACAAAAGATGAGAGAGACTGAGAAACCAGGAACGTCTGTTACAAAGCTGTAACAGACCACCCCAGTAACATGCATGATTATATTTATTCCTCTTCCTCTGTACTAATTCTTTTTTTTTTTTCCTAACATACTTGGTTCCCTGAGACTTTCCCTAACCCAAGTTGAAAAGCAGCATTAGGATATAAGCTTTTGCCTCAGGGAAGTAAGGTAGCATTCTAGACTAGCTAAACCTTATAAGAGAAAATACTGAGGTAGTGGTCAGTGTCATATTTGTAGAAATAGAGAAACTCAACTGAGTAGCAGGTGAACATATACCCTCTGCTTCAACTCACAGATTGCCTGGCCAGCCAAATAGCTGGTTATTTCCTGCCCCATGGTCCCTTTGATCTATATGGAAGCTGAATCATTGTTTATTGAATTTACTAGACCAGCATCTTTCTATTCCTATAGGGCCTTGCATTTATCTATTACACTTTTCACAGTTTCATCAGTTCTAACCCAGATCATCCTTGTCATGTGGCCTCCTACTCTTGTTTTTATTACTGAGGTGAAATCCAGTAGTATAATATTAAAATTAGCCAACCAATTTAAAGTGAACAATTCAGTGGCATTTAGTAGTCACAAAAACTACCTCTATCTAGTTCCATAATATTTTCTTCATCCCCAAAATAAACAAATTATATTCCCCAGCCACATACTTTTTAATTATCCCTTTTCTACTTCACCTAGAATATTGATCTAATAAATTGAGGGAAACAAATATCTATCTAAATTAACCTCACTCTCTGTCTACCTATCTCCTCCTGAATCCTTATTTGATGAATAAATAATTATGTAAATCAAGGCCTGAAAATATAATTTTATGTACTTTTCTATGGATACAAATATATTAAAGAACATAAAAACCTTCTAAAGTGAAGTAAAAACAACCAAGGATAAGGATTCAATTAAATCCCACATTTATTTATGAATTACCTGCTACATGTAAGACATTATGCTGGAGGACGATACGGGATTCAAGCTCACATATACTGAGTGATTCCATGTGCCTTATTAGTCTTAGATCATTCACTTCTTAATAATCTCAACTAAACCTAGAGAGTTCAAATATTTTTCTCCTGTTTTTCAGATGAGAAAACTGAGGCTAGTTAAGATAACCAGAATACAAATTTGTATAATGATAAACCCCATGCCCTTTCCAATAAACTATGCTGCCTCAAAACTGAGTTTTTTTGGAACATTTGGGAATTATTTTTGGATACATAACATTACCAAAGTTTAAGCAGTTAATCCTATAGTGTCATTTACCTACTGCTACATAAGAAATCATTCTAAAATGTTACTGGAAGGAAGGGAAATCATTCAGAGTCACTGTTCTTGTACCTAGAGTGGGTGCAGGGAGTTTCAATATGTCTTTTTCTATGTACATGGGTTACACAGCACCTATATTCACCAGCATACTCCAGTACAGGGCTTGATCACAGCCCATGTTTCAAGTGATTTGGGGATCCAACAAAAACATTCCAGTTCTAAATGAATTTAGAGTGGAAACAGTTGAACATTTAAAAAGATTTTTTGTTTGCTTGTTTGTTTTGTTTTTCCTGCAAGAATATATCTGCCAATAAACTCTAGGAACAAGTTAAGTGGGAGCAGATCTCACATATGTTCTAACTATTAGAAGTACAGCAGCAATAATCTTACAGTCATTCTACTGGCTATCATTCTTCCTTGGGTGTTTTGCCCCTTCCTTACATGCCAATTTGGCAAGTATGATAAATGGCTGTGATATGGCTGGCTCTGTAGCACTGAAGGAGCTCCCCTCAACACCTCTGTGCAACCCCCAAGGAGATAATCATTTTTCCTCTGTGTCTCGCCCCCACGGTCTACAACATGTATATGACACAACATGTTACCCACATGCTTTCCTGAGGCAGCCAAGAGAATGTACCTTACAAGCCTCCACCTATGGGAAGAATGTACCTAAGGCCCTAGTTTGTACACTTTAAAATCTATTGCTGCATTTGCACCAAAGCTGTGCTTCTCATGAGCTACTCCAGCCAATGACTGATCATGGCAGAGCTAGTAAGGCAGACCCATTCTTGGGAGACATGAGACTTCTCTGGTACATGACTTTGGCTCAAGGACTCCCCAACAGCTTTGCTGAACTTTCCATATACCTTCCTTTCTTATTTCCTTTGCTTCAGGTCAAGACTTAACTTGTAGTCTAAAAGCCCTCCAAGCCTCCTCAGCTCTCTCCTCATTTACTCTCATAGACATTTCCCCTACTAAAATTCTTGCATATAAGTATATGGTTATCAGGAGACCTAGATTAACACATTGTTCTGCCACTAGACTCTGAGTTTCTTGAGGGTTTAGGTTGGTTATGTTATATACATCTCTGTATTTCCACTTACAGTACAATCCTCAGGTATAGTTAATGCTCAGGAAGAGTCTTCCGAGTGAGTCAATTTCAGACACATGGGGTCACCATAAGTTGTAAATTATGTATGGCAATTAACAACAAAATATAGTATATACCATGGGAAAAACTGGCAGGGGAAGATATATATTTGAGAGTCACCAATATAGAGATGATAATTAACATCATGGGAGTGGGTGAAATTGCTTAGAAGGTGAATGTAGACAGAGAAAACTCCAACATTTACATGTCAAGAAGAGAACAGATATTAAAAATTGAAAACAAATGGTCAGGAGGTAAGAAGGAAAACATGAAGAGTGTGGAGTTTCAAGTCAAGGAAACACAGGGCTTGAGAAGAATGGCGTGATCAGCTGCTGCTGAGCAGTCAAGACAGAAACTGATCATATAGAGTGGCAACATGGAAGTTTTGGACAGTGAATAATTTCAGTGGAATGATGGGGACAACAGTTTTGGAGTTAATTTGTATATACCCTCTGGTGAAATGCTTATTCAAAGCTTTTGCCCATTTTTGATTGGGTAGTTTATTGTTTTCTTGTTATGTTGTAGGAGTTGTTCACATGCTCTGGAAATTAAACCCTATCCATTATGTGGTTCCCCAGAATTTTCTCCCTATATGTAGGTTGTCTCTTCACTTTGCTGATAAAGTCCTTTGATGTGCATCAGATTTCATTTTGATTAGATACCATTTCTCTATTTTGTCTGTTGCTTGTGCTTTTGGTGTCATATCTAAGAATTAATTATTGAAGACTAGGTCCCAAAGCTTTACCTCTGTATTTTCTTCTAAGAATTATATAGTAGTACCTCCTATATCTAGGTTTTGATCCTTTTTAAGTTTGTTCTCCTACATGATGTTAAGTACAGATCCCACTAGGTATATACCCAAAGTATTTGAAAGCAACAATGCAAACAGGCACATATACATTAATGCTCCCTGCAGCTCTATTCATAACAGCCAAAAGGTGGAACAATCTAAATGTTCATCCACAGATGAAGAGATCAAAAAAATGTGGTATATGCAATGGAATTTTGCTCATCAATAAAGAGAAATGAAGTTCTGATATATGATAAAACATGAACGAACCTTGGAAACATTATACTGAGTGAAGTGAGCGAGTCACAAAAGGAAAAAAATATAGTATGATCTCACTTATATGAAATACCTAGAACAGGCAAATATATATAGAAAAAAGTTTATCAGTGATTGGTTACCAAGGGTGAGAGGGAAGGGCAGAAGGGGAAGCATGGTTTAGAAAGCGCTGAATTTTTGTTGATGGATAATTTGGCAATGCATATCAGTGAGGGTTGCACATCATTGATGTAACTGTTGTTTTATGTATACATAAAAATTTTGAATTTGCAAATATGTTATTTATGTTTTTACAACTGAAAACATGGAATGAAAAGCTGCAATAAATTAGTATATTTGCTGGTTGGAGTATATGAGATTTTCTCTAGGGACAAATTCTATTTCTTCAGTGAAATACGAAGAAAATAAATTTTGGAAGGTATGTTCATTCACTCTTGCTTCATGTGTACTCAGGTCCTCATTCTGAGTATCCATTTTCTCCTCCTTAAATGAAGAGGAGGGTCATTTTTGATTAATTAATTTTGAATAAGGAGATAAGCATGTTTGGTAATGGCCTACAGAGAATATGTATTCCATTTTGCCCCTCCATGCTATGCATTTTACAGAAGAATACTCCATCTCCAGCCAGGGTATAAGCCTGAAGCTTTCTAGACATACTTGTGACTGAAGCTCACTGATCTGAGAATACAAGAAATATTTTCTTTCTCAACAATAATATGGTATCATTTATCTTCATGTGGTGATTTGTGTATTTCTCTTCAGAGATATTTATTGAGAACCTTTCAGCCACCATAGTCATCAGCTAAGGATGAGGAGAGCAGCAGGAATGTTGTAAGCTTGAAGAGGGAAGAAATGGTGTAAAATTATCCTCTCAAAAAATGAAAGAGAAAATCGGTTTGACAAATACAGTATAGGAGCTCTGGTGATGTAGTGCCTAAGGCATTTGACTGCTAACCAGAAGGCTGTTGGTTCAAACCCACTAGCCACTCTTTGGAAGGAAGATTGGGCAATCTACTTCTGTAGGGATACGGCCTCAGAAACCCAAGGAGGGATCACTATGAATCAGATCCGACTGTATGGGCTCGCTTGAGGTTTGAGATCATTTAAAGAGAAACCAAAAATCATGGCTCTGTGTTTTTCCTGAGTGCATTCATCTACTCAGGTACAAGTGAAAAATTATTGTTGGATTTATCCAGAGTTGGTATTTTTCTACTAAGTATGACAGCAGAAGAAAACAGGTAAGATAGTTGAAGGTATCTATGGAGGAATGGTTATAAAAATAAACATGGACTACTCTGGATAAGGTAGGAAATGAAAATATGAGGAGGGTGAAAACTCACTGAAAAAACTCCCTGCTGTCGAGTGAATTTGACTCATAGCAACCCCTCCTTGGATTTCCAAGGAAATCTCATGGAAGTAGATTGCCCAGTCTTCCTTCTGAGGAGTGGCTAGTGGGTTTGAACTGCCAGTCTTCTGGTTAGCAGGCAAATGCCTTAGGCACTATGCCACCAGAGCAAGACCAATGGTTTGATTAGGTATATACAGGGGATGAACTGGAAACATAGGAGAAAGTGGACAGAGAATGAAATACTTAAATTTGAGTTGTTTGGAGATTATTATTTTTTTTTCACATTTTATCATTTCTGAAAAGGAAAATGCAACTTATTATTAATGAATTAGTAATAACTCATCCACTGAATTATGTAGTCATTTATAAGATGTAATGGGTAGTGCTGCTGAGATGGGTAGAAATCAAAGAACTGTGAGGCCAGAATATTAGAATATTGAATGTTGAAATCATTAAGACTGATGATAAGAATTGTGACAAGGACACTGGGATAGGTGTTCTCTAAGATGCTTTCTAGCTCTTATATGCTATGAGTGTATGACTAAAACCAGTGATAGGAAAATCTTACTTGATTGACCTTCTATATAAAGAGAAAGTAAAAGGTAACTATCCACTGGACAAGGTCCACAGGGAATCATCAGAGTTGACTGAAAAGTCACTGGGCTGTCCTAAATTTGAAATAAAGGTCAACAACAAAAGAAAAGGCTGATTAGTCAGGGAACCAGTTTGGTCCTGGGCCAGGATAGAGTAACAAGAGTCTAACTCCCTAATGAAACTCTAGTCTGACTTTCAAGGGTCATTGCCCTCGAAACAAAGTGGGCTGATTTCATGATTTCATTTAGAGTCTGTTTTATGGAGACCACACGGTACAGAGGGAAGAATGCAGGATCAGTCAAAACCTGGATTCTACTTCAGGCTCTATCAAGGACTTGACACATCCTTTGTTATTTTGTCCTATAATCTAGTATATATAAGCCCAGTATACAAATAATGTCTTTAAAATACAGCATGATGGGGTATACTTTGCCGTGTAAATATAGCTAAGGGCTTAACTAACTTTACCTGGTCTTGAACAACTATTTAATATTGCTTTCATCATCATTTAAACTTTCTTATGCACACTTTTAATCAATCAGAACATAATCACACTAAGAAACATGTGTGATATGAATAATACTTTTTTCAGTTATTAAAGCACTTTCATATCCATTATGTTAGATAATTATACACCAATCAGAAGCATGCCCATTTTACTGATCAGGAAATAAGCCTCACGGGAGTAAAGCAACATATTGATCACTTTGAAATAGGAATCCTGATTTCTTCTAATTTCCTACAGTGCCTAGATTGATGCTCTGTACTTTGTGGAAATCAGTGCCACATCTTCTGCCTGGCTTTGGTCTTTAACAGAGGCCTACTAAGGTCAATCCACTGATTTCATTATGGATCTCTGAAAGGAGAATAAAATGGCAGGGGTTGATTTCTACTTTATGAAAGGGTGAACAAGGGAGAGCACCTGCTGCTTAGAAAGAGGGCCTAAGATTTGCCAGGAAAATTCAGTTATCACTGAGATGGGTGGGAGCCCAGTAAACAAGATGGGAATTAATGTCAGATGGAATACCAATTTTCTTGAACTGATAAATCCCTTTTCCAGAACTCTGGCCCTACAACAGGCCTGCACTGGTTTTCACATGGAGAGCCTCAAACTGAACATGACAGTTAGAAGGCTGTAGTGAACAGGAATTATAAATGAAATTATGACAGTTCTTCAGAGGCCAAATGGCAAAAACTAGAAAAAGTCAGTGCATATACCAGGGTGGAGTGAGAAAAGCAAACCCCTTGAGCCAGATAGTTTTGGGTTGGAATCCTGATTCTATCACTCAACTAGCTTTGTGACTTTGGGCAAGTCACTTTATAACCCTGAACCTTAGTTTCCTCATCAATATAATGTAGTTTTATAAATATTAGAGATAATATTCTGTTTAAAAGAATAAAGCCTGGCAGAAATTTTAAGTATGATATTCTGCTTAAATCTGGTGCTCATTATATATATAAAACCAAACCAAACTCACAGCCATCAATTCCAACTCACAGTGACACCCATTGGGTTTTCAAAGTGATAAATCATTGTGGAAGTATACTGCCCCATCTTCCTTCCACAGAGTGGCCAGTGGTTTTGAACTGCCAACCTGCTGGTTAGCAGTCAAATGCCTTAGGCACTGCATAACCAGAGTTCCTATTATATATTTAAGGTATCTGCCATCAAGTCGATTCCAACTCATAACGACCCTTCCTTGGGTTTCTGAGGCAGTATCTCTATGGAAGTAGATTGCCCAGTCTTCCTTCCCAGGAGTGGCTGGTGGGTTTGAACTGCCAGTCTTCTGGTTAGCAGTCAAATGCTAGAGGCACTATGCCACTAGAGCTCCCCCCCA
>NW_006921756.1:6626524-6647538 GCF_000298275.1 Orycteropus afer afer
GACTGTAGCTGGTATTCCTTGAAAAGAGTTGTTGTTATTAATTGCCTTGGAGCCATCTACAACTCATGGCAACCTTATGTACAACAGAATGAAACATTGCTGGTCCTGCGCCATCTTCAAAATTGTTATTTGTGAGCCTATTGTTGTAGACATAGTGTCAATCCATCTGATGAATCATTTACCTCATTTCTGCTGATCTTCTACTTCACTAAGCATTGTGTCCTTTTCTAGCAATTGGTCTTTCCTGATGATTTGTCCAAAGTAAAGAAGATTTGCCCAAAGTCTCATCACCCTCAAATTCTAAGGAATATTTTGGTCATCCTTCCAAGAAGATGCATGTGTTCATTCATTTGTCTATGGTCTACTCATTATTCTTTGCCAACATCACAATTTCAATGCATCAATTCTTTTTATATCTTTCATCTTCATTGTCCAGCTTTCACATGTATATGAAGCAACTGAAAATACCATGGCTTGGGTCAGGAACAGCCATCAAATTGTCATCTTTGTTTTCAAACACTTTAAAGAGGTATTATGCAGCAGATGTTCCCAGTATGATACACTGTTTGATATATTAACTGCTACTTTCATAGGCATTGATTGTTGCTCCAAGTACGATGATATCCATGACAACAACATTTATCATGATATTGTGTATCAGTCCAGTTATAATAATTTTCATTTTTTTATGTACAAGTGTAACTTATACTGAAGGCTGTCTTTTGTTTGTTTGCCTTGACTAATTCATGTTAGTTTTTCCCTTGACTCACATTGGGCTTAGAATATAGTAAATATTTGGTGAAAGTTTGCTAGAAGAATGTACAAATCATTGAACAGCAGAGAACAGAAGGAGCAATATTCAGATATCAATATAGGAAGGGAGAGGACATTTGCATATGTAGCTACTGGGTTGGAGTTTATGGTAAGGACTGGTAGGAGTAAGGCAGTATGAGATAGGCCTATTAAGGAAAGAGATAAAGCACAGAGAAATAACCAGACCTGGGGCACAAGGTGATGTCTGAGTCTTAGGAAAAGGAAAGATGTAGCAGTTATGAAATTTGATGAAGCCAATGAAGTACAGTAGTTATAAATTCAAGTTCTGGTCAAAATTGCATGGGTTCTAGCCCTAGCTCTGCACTTTCTAGCTGTACAACCTTCTTTGGGCAGTTAATTAATGCCTTTACATCTTAGTATCTATATCTAAAAATAAGGATAACAGTATTATTTATACATGGTAGTTATGAGAATTAAATGATTTTATATATATATATATATATATATATATATATATATAGCACTTCAATGAGCAGCACATTGTGCTGATTATCAATAAAATTTAGTTATCAATTGACATAGAAGATGCAGAAGAGAAATAATGTAATAACAATAACCATTTATTTAGAACCCACTATATAGTACCAACATTTTTCAGTTTGCCATACCGTGGTGGCTTGAATGTTGCTGTGAGGCTGGAGGCCATGCCACCAGTATATCAAATACCAGCAGGTTACAGTGGAGCTTCCAGACTAAGACAGACTTGGAAGAAGAAAGGGGCCATCCACTTCTCAAAGAACTGGCCAGTGAAAACCTTATGAATAGCAGTGAAACACTGTATGATATATTACTGGAAAACTTTATGAATAGTCCTGAAACACTGTCCAATATAGTGCCAGAAGATGAGCCCTTCAGGTTGGAAGGCACTCAAAATATGACTGGGAAAGAGCTGCCTCCTCAGAGTAGAGTTGACCTTAACGATGTGGATGGAGTAGAATTTTGGGACCTCCATTGGCTGTTGTGGCATGACTCAAAATGAGAAGAAACAACTGCAAACACCCATTAATAATCAGAACATGGAATGTACGAAGTATGAATCTAGGAAAATTGGAAGTTGTCAAAAATTAAATGAAATGCATAAAGATCAATATCCTAGGCATTAGTGAGCTGAAATGTACTGGTTTTGGCCATTTTGAATGAGACAACCATATGATCTACTATGCTGGGAATGAAAAACTGAAGAGAAATGGTGTGGCATTCATCATCACAAAGGATGTTTTAAGATCTATCCTGAAGCACAGTGCTGTCAGTGATAGGATAATATCTATAATCCTACAAGGAAAGCCAGTTAATACTACTATTATTCAAATTTATTCACTGACAACCAAAGCCAAAGATGAGGAAACTGAAGATATTTACCAACTTCTGCTGTCTGAAATTGACCAAACATGCAATCAAGATGTGTTGATCATCACTGGTGACTGGAATGCAAAAGTTGGAAACAAAGAAGAATCACTGGTATTTGGAAAATATGGCCATGGTGATAGAAAAGAAGCCAGAGATCACATGACAGAATTTTGCAAGACCAATGACTTATTCATTGCAAATCCTTTTTTGCAACAACACAAATCGTGGCTACACATGTGGACTTCACCAGATGGAGTACACAGAAATCAGAACAATTACATCTGCGGAAAGAGGCAATGGAGAAGCTCAGTATCTTCAGCTAAAACAAGGCCAGGAGATGACTGTGGACAGACTGTCAACTGCTTATGTGCAAGTTCAGGCTGAAACTGAAGACAATTAAAACAAGTCCACAAGAACCAAAATATGGCCATAATTTTATCCCTCCTGAATTTAGAGACCATATAAAGAATAGATTTGATGCACTGAACATCAATGACCAAAAACCAGAGGAATTGTGAGATGACATCAAGAACATCACCCATGAAGAAAGTAAAGTCATTAAAAAGACAGAAAAGGAAAAAAAAAGACCAAAATGGATGTCAGATGAGACTCTGAAACTTGCCCTTGAACAGAATAGCTAAATCAAATGGAAGACATGACAACATAAAAAAGCTAAACAGAAAATTTCAAAGAGCAGCTCGGGAAGACAAAGCCAATTACTATAATGAAATGTGCAAACACCTGGAGGCAGAAAACCAAAAGGGAAGAACATGCTCAGCATTTCTCAAGCTGAAAGAACTGAAGAAAAAATGCAAGTCTCAAGTTGTGAGATTGAAAGATTCTACAGGCAAAATATTGAATGATGCAGGAAATAGCAAAAGAAGATGGAAGGAATACACAGAGTCACTATACCAAAAAGTATTGGTCAATCTTCATCCATTTCAGAAGGTGGCATATAATTAAGAACGAATGGTATTGAAAGAAGTCTAAGCTGCACTGAAGGAATTGGCGTAGTACAAGGCTACAGGAATTGACGGAATACTCATTGAGATGTTTCAACAAACGGATGCCCCACTGAAGGCACTCAGTCATCTATGCCAAGAAATTTGGAAGACAGCTACCTGCCCAAGTGACTGGAAGAGATCCAAATTTGTACCCATTCCAAAGAAAGGTGATCCTACACAATGTGGAAATTATTGAACAATATCATTAATATCACATGTAAGTAAAATCATACAGAAGATAATTCAAAAATGGCTGCAGCAGTATATTGACAGGGAACTTCCAGAATGCAAGTTGTATTCAGAAGAGGACATGAATAAGGGATATCACAGCTGATGTCAGATGGATCTTGGCTGGAAGCAAAGAATACCAGAGAGATGTTTACTTGTGTTTTATTGACTATGCAAAAGCATTCAATTGTGTGGATCATGACAGATTATGGATAACATTGAGAAGGGGAATTCCTGAACACTTAATAGTACTCATGAGGAACCTATACATAGACCAAGAGGCTGTTGTTTAAGCAAAACAAGGGGATACTGCATGGTTTAAAATCAGGAAGGGAGTGTATCAGGGTTGAATCTTTTCTTGATACATATTCAGTCTGAATACTGAGCAAATTATCCAAGAACTAGGCCATATGAAGAAGAACATGGCATCAGGGTTGGAGGAAGACTTATTATCAACCTGAAATACATAAATGACACAGCTTTGCTTCCTGAAAGTGAAGATGACTTGAAGCATTTACTGATGAAGATTAAAGACTACATTGGGCAGTATGGATTACATACACCTCAACATAAGGAAAACAAAAATCCTCACAACTGGACTAATAAGCAGCCTTATGGTAAAAGGAGAAAAGACTGAAGTTGTCAAAGATTTCATAATACTTGGTTCCACAATCAACACTGATAGAAGCATCAGACAAGATGCCAAATTGCACTGGGCAAATCTCCTGCAAAAGACCTCTTTAAAGTGCTGAAAAGCAAAGATGTCTCTTTGAAGCATAAAGTGTGCCTAACCCAAGCCATGGTATTTTCAATTGTCTCATAAGCATGTGAAAGCTAGACAATGAATAAGGAAGATCAAAGGAGAGTTGATGCTTTTGAGTTGTGGTGTTGGTGAAGAATACAGAAAGTACCATGGACTGCCAAAAGAACTAATAAATCTGTCCTGGAAGTAGTGTAGCTGGAATGCTCCTTGAAACCATGGATGGCCAGACTTCATCTTATCTACCTTGGTCATGTTTTCAGAAGAGACCATTTCCTGGAAAATTATATCATGCTTGGTAAAGTGGAGGGTCAATGAAAAAGGAGAAGGCCCTCAATGAGATGAATTGACACAGTGGCTGCAACAATGGGCTCAGGGCTAGGATTGTGAGGCTGGCACAGGACCAGGCAGTGTTTTGTTCCGTTTTACACAGGGTTGTTATGAGCCGGAGACAATTTGAAGGCATATGACAACAACAATATAGTAGGGTCTTCAAAACAACCATTTTACAGAAGGAGATACGGGGATACTGAGGTTCAGATAGGTTAAACAACATGTAGCTGATAAGCAGAAAATTCAGAACCAGGTCTTTCTGACTTCAAGGCCCATGCTATGTTGCTAAATTTATCAAGCTATTGAATTGGGGCTCTCTTTAACCCCTGATCAACCATACCCTTGCTATATCCTGTGCTGAAAGCAATGATCCATAAGATGGGGTTCAAATTGCCCAGGTGAAGTCATAGAGGGGTTGGCAGACAGAACCTTGTACCCTCCACAAAGGCACTCGCATCCACATACACGATGAACCAACAGCAGCATGAACCATATATGTGGGACATGTTCTCCATAATTCATTAAGGAAAACAGATAATTATAGGAGGTTGTCACATTCAATAGGCAAATGCTGGGGAAATAAAAACAACAAATTATGTGAGAGCTGATATTTGTTCAGGCAGACATCTGTCTTCTGTTAGAGGATTTAGGGATGTTTTTCAACACAAAGTTTTAAATATGGCTTGGAAAAACCTCTTCCCAGCATGGTCTGCAAGACAGAGCCAAGTTCCTACTTTTAGTGGGTCTTCTCGTGCTCACCGAGGGCTGGAATACACAGCCATTGGCAGGAGAAAGAGGGGTGTATTTATCGTGACAACCCCACTCCCCCAGACAAACGAAGCTCTCCTCCTTCTCACTTTCAGCTCTTGTGAGGCCACAATCCACACCACCTCTACCTGTGCCCACCTTACTCCAATATCTGCACCCTTGCACACTCTGTACTCATGGATGTCCTTCTCCTTTTTCCTTGACTCTCCAAATTCATTCTGAAACACCAGATTCTTCAGGAAACCTTTACAAAATGCACCATCACACACTATTCTTCCACCAACCCCCAACCCAGGTTCCAACAGCACTTGGCACCTGAGCCGCACTATCTGGTGCTTGATCACCTACTATAACATTGGAGCAAGAGAAAAAAAAGCAAAACTGCATTTGGTTAGATGAATGGATCCTCAACTACAGTTCTGCTACTTCCCGGCTGTGGAGATTTGTGCATGGTCCAAATCTCTTTCTGAGCCTCAGTTACCTCATCCATAAAATGAAAATACTAATATTTATTCTCAGGGGTACTGTATAGGTTAAGTTAGATAATGTACTTAAAGTAGCACTCAAGATACATTTTTCACCTTGAGTCTAGTGCTATCTACTGAACTCATCCAAGTGTGTCTTACCTTCTTGGGAGCAAGAATTACGTTTTCTTCCTCCCTTTCTGACTAACAATCTCCTTAGTTGCATTCTCATCTTTTACTCTGTATTTCTACATGTAAGATAAGCCAAGGAGCTCTGGTGGCGCAGTGCCTAAGGCACTTGACTGCTAACTAGAAGGCTGGCGGTTCAAACCCACCAGCAACTCCTCGGAAGGAAGGTTGGGCAATCCTACTTCCGTAGTGATACTGCCTCGGAAACCCAAGGAAGGGTCGCTATGAGTCGGGGCCGACTCAACGGCACATAACAACAACAACAACAACAACAACAACAACAAAAGATAAGCCAGTCAAAAGCTTTGGAACCAATGAAGGCTCTGTGTCAGTGCCATAATAAATCTGGCCTTGTCTGTTCTGCTCTATGGGACTTATATGAGGGTGGGCAGGTAGAAGATTGCACAAAAGATGAGGAATAACAAAAGACAGAATTATGGTTTTCTCTAGAGGATTTCAGAAATGCAAATAACAAATCAGGTGGGGACAGCAGGACCTGGAGAGTGGTAGTTGGTTCCCAAGTCTACCAGGGTTACCATCCCTAGATGGCTTCATTAAGCAAGGGTAAGACTACATTAAAGACCTCAGTAGATTAGACCAGTTCCTAGGACCTTACTGGAATCCCACCCAAAGTGCGACAGGGACAGAAAACCAGGCTAACAATGACGACCTTCAGAAGTGATCCTGAAAAATAGCAGGAAAAGATACCAGAATGCAGAGTTCCAGGCCGAATGAACCCTTTCTCTGCAAGGTTCCCTTAACACCTTGTTTCTATTATCAAACTACAAAGTACAAATCCTACCACACATAGACTAGGATTTAGTTCACTAGGGTTTAGCACAGTGTGCGTGCTTGACACTCTGTCCTGAATTGAACTGAACTGAAAGAACCATAATCTGATGCCAGGTAGACCTACCTCACCACTGACTAACTAACAACCTAGTATTGTTCAATCATGTAATCTCTCTGAATGTCAGTTTCCTCATCTGTTTAATGGCAGTATAATATGTCTTGTCCTTGGGGCTTGAATTGATATTGGAAGCTTGATATGAAATAGTGGATGTGAAAGTGATTTGTAAACTGTGAAGCATTAGAGAGATTATTTTTATTCATTGTATCTCATCTTTCTAATGAGGCTATATATCCCAGAGGATACAAGCTGTTCTTCATTCATAATTTGATCCTTAGCTCCTAGGGGCATTAGTTAAGCTTCTCTTATCCTAGGTACTATGCTTGGCACCTTACATTACTCATATAATTTTATTTAATTCTAATAACTATGCTCTTTTTTTTCCCCCTCTAGACCTGTTATTTTCCAAAGAAATAACAGATGCTCAGTAGATACATCTAGATTTATATGCCATAGGTCCACTTTTCACACTTTGGGGTTTGAATGATGTAGTTAGAGAACAGAAGTGGTGTGAAGTATATGATGCTGCTAGTGAGGGACCAAACAGCAGTAACCATTAAGCAAGTAGGAACAACTGATTCTCTTCCCAAATAGAATCATGGTATCGATTTTACTGAAAAGCATCATCCTCTTCCTTTTAAGTTTGAACAAAGGTAGTGGGTGATTTTTCTGCCCCAGGAGGACTCCTGGCAACAGGTAATGTTTTACTAATATTCACATTCAATACTAATGATTACATAGAAATTTAGAAATCCATCTGTATCTCAGAGAGGACTTCAGGGAGACTGCAATTTGTTCAGCATGTGTGTGTGTAAAACTGACCTCTATTCGTAATTTCACACAAATCAGAGAATCAGAAAAGGTTCTGCCTCCTTGTAATTCTGCTCTAGAGTCTCTGATGTGGATGTCACTGACCTGGCCTTTCTTGTTTCCCCCTCCATCTTAGCACATAATCACAATTACTGCAGAAATTGGTCTCTTCACTACCCCACAAATATGCCATGCTTATACTGATTGCAATTGCCTCTTGCAATTGTAATCGTCAAAGATCCATCTACTTCTCTTTGTCTCTCACCATCCATTCTCCTTATAGTCACCAAAGTGCTCTTTCTAGTAGTCAGAACTGATCATGCCCCCTCTCTTCTGCATCATTCATGGGATAAAGTCCAAACTCCTTGTATTGTAAGTGTTCCTTCCCCTTTCCTACCTCTGCCCCCACCCTTACAACACATACATGCATACCTATATATGTGTGTCCTGTGTTCTGCTTTATTTGAAAAAACTTGCTGTTTTCTGGACCTTTCGTGCTCTTTTTCACCTTCTAGCTTTGCATAAACTGCTAAAATATGCCCTTCCTCCCTGTTCTTAGACAGCTCTTATACTTCGTCAAGACTTTATCCTCAGAAAGACTTTTTGCTTTCTGCTCTGGAGCCCTCAACTGATCTTTCCCAAAGCTGATTTAATTCTCCTCAGTACTCCCAGAGCCTCCATCTCTCCTTCACAGCACTTACCATTCCATGTGGTAGACCCTTGGCTTTTCATAAGTCTGGGACCTGAATAAAACTCCATGGTTGAAAATACACTATAAAGCTGAATTGCTTTGGTACAGTTACAGAAACTGAAGGCTGGTTAGATGAAGTGACTTGTTTGAGGTTTCTCACAGAGCTGGTAGCAGTGATGAGACTAGAACTCAAACTTCTAGCTTTTCAGCAATTACACCAAATGCCAAAGGTAAAGGAAAGAAAGGAGGAAACTATCGTTTAGAAGATACTAAGCATAGAACTGACTATTTTAACATATTGACCCTCAATATACTTCTCTCAACTATTTTGCTTTTGCTACTATTCAACAGAAAGAGGTTGGGTCCCAAGGTCCCCAAATTATGTGAATGTAGAATTGGGATTCCATGGATATCTCTCCCTCCAAGAACAGTGTTCCTCCACCACTTGGCACAAGTTTTGTCCTCTCCCAATTCACTTGAGACTGCTCTAATTGTTATAGGATGAACAATGCAAGAAAAGGGGGGGGTAGCTTTCTACTAAATATAGTGTATATAGGCATAATGGTTCTGCACTCCTCACAGCAAATGTACATCGCTAACTGGAGAACTGAGTAGAAATGAGGAAAAGTAGCATCAGCAGATGAAATGTGTGTTTTCAAAAGCACCATCACCCCAATTCCCACAGACATGTATGCAAATGTCATGATATACCAGTTGCTGGGAATCGTGATGCTAATTAGGGCAAAGATGACTTTTCCTCGTCAAAGCCAGGTGCCATTGCTGTGTCTTTTAAAAATGACTTTTGCCTTCTATGATAGGTTTCTGTAAAGGTTTACATTTAAATGTCAGTATTTCAATAAAATTACCTCACATTTGTGCAGTGTAAAGAATACAGGTTTTTGCAAAGTCAGAAGCAGCTCTGCCACTTATGCATTGCCACATACTAAATGCATGACCTTTGCTTCTATGAGCCTCAGTTTCCTCATTGAAAAATGGAGACAGTGATAATGCCCTTTGAAAGTGTCATGATTTAAACATGATGTTGGATGTAAAGCACCTGGCACAGGACACAATACATAAAAGATCTCTTCCCTTTCTCTAATCCGGCTGATTACATTGTTCTCCAAAGTGTTTCCATATATTTAATCTTCATATGATTCTTATGATCCTCACAAGAGTTCCATGAGTTAAACAGGCCAGAGGTAGCCATTGTTCCATTTTATAGAGACTCAGGGATTCTAAAGACTTGTTTAGAAGCACTGAGTTAATAATTATGTGATGGAAGTGAGAATTAAATCCAGGTTTTTCTAGTCTATTTTGTGTTTCACTTATTCATGTAACAAATAAATGCTCACATACAAGGTTCTGTGTATATTACAGTAAGACAAAAACAGGTCCCTATACTCATAGAGATTCCTCTTTAGGTAATAGACTTTACAGAAAAGGGAAGAGAAAATATCCACAGAAGAAAGAGAAGATTTCCCACAGACACCACAAAGCTAGCTACAGGAATCACAGCACCTGCGTCAGTCCCTGGCTGCTAAAGAGGATCTCCAGAAGTCTGGTTGGGAGTGACGCCATTTGTCTAAAATTAATAACATGCCATAGGGCCAGTTAACTATCATGTCACCATAGGAATAAAACAAACCCTCCTTCCCCTTCAACAGCCTCAGAATAGGCTATGATGTTACTTTAGAAATGTTTCAATGTGTCTATACTGCTATTTTAGCATTCTCTTAGTTATACCAATCAACACTTCAAAACAAGAGAAACTTGGACATATGTTCTTCCTGATCATGCTTCACATTGAACTAAAACAGTCTTAACACATTAAAAACACGAAGGAAGTTCTTGCTACTTCCCCCTCACACCTCCCTGCCTCATGACCCAGTTTAGGGACTGATTTTTACTTGGCTTATGCAATACACTACCTAGTTCCCTGCTCTCAACATCTCTTTCTTACCTAAAACTGGGGTTTCTTGGCCCAATCCTATTGTTACAAGTATTTAAAGATCCCTTCTTCAGTAGTTCAGAAAAATCTGCATCAAATCAGCCTATCTTAATCAGGGCACAATTTACTCTTCCAGTCTTATGTCCCCCTACTTCATAAAGCCCTCTTCCCTGACTAACTTGATGAATCAATGCTCTCCAACCCACTCTTTCTGCTAATCCTACATACTTATTCTTTCCTATACTAATAGTCTCTTCTAGCTGGAATACTCTCCATCTAACCTTTGCCTTCAGAATTCCTAATCCATTCATTCTTCAAGGCTAATCTCAAATATGTCCTCCCCTGATGACTTCAACTACATCCTCCAACATGGGGCACATAAGCCAGGAAAATTATTCAGTATGGTTAAAAGAGCATGAACTTTTAATTGGGTAATTCTACTTAGGTGACACTTGGGAAACTCAATGAACCTTTCTGGGCCTCATTCATCAACTTTAAAATGGTAGTATTAATACCAGCTTCACATGATGATAGTATTACCAAACCTGAGACATTGTAGATGCCCAATAAGTGTTAGCTACTGTAATTATAAGAGGGCATGTACACAAATAACTGTCAAAGGACTTCAAATGTAATGGGAACCAAAAATTGCAGAAGGAGGAGAATGCACTTCTACTTGTAGTGTTCATAGAAGGATTCTTATAGGGCAAAACATGAACTGAGTTGTGGAAAATCATTAGAATGTAAACATATGAAGATAGTAGTAGAAAAAAGGCATTGCAGGAAGAAGATGGCATAGGCAAAACAAGCAAATGGGAAAGCACAGGATGTAATTCATTGGATGGCCAAATCATACAGGTTGACTGAAGGGGGGGGATTAGTTAAGAGATAAATGTCTGGGAATTATTTTTTCTGGAGACTCAAACTATGTTATCTACATGGACATATGACTGAAATGAATCTTTGTGAAAATGCTTACATCCAGAAAATATGGAAAAGATATCAAGGTTTCTCTGGCATGAATCCATGAGAAACCTTCAGTGAGAATATTGCAGCTTTTGCCAGCATTCATGAAGGTGTGAATAAGATTCAGAACTTTTTAGTACAAAGGAAAAGCTCAAAACAACCTTTTTGTTGTTGTTAAGACACAGCAGCCTTTTTGGGGCTTTATTAGAAAATTCTCGTGCCAGCTGTCTCCTTTCTCCAACTCACATTCACACAATATGCCCCTCTCTTGTTTCTCGTCAGCATTGCACTCAGATACTAATGAGTTTTCAGGAATAGAAAACCCAACGGAATATTAAAATTGGAAAGAAGAGCTCGTTGAGTTAATTTTGCCGAAGTGCATCACAACACAGTGCAATGTTGTAAGAATGAATATTCAAATAGGAATTCAGTCATGGGAAAATTAATTAAGGAAAATGTTATTGCTAATATTGCTTTTTATACATATACACATGCAGAGACACACAATCATCTATTGACTCCAGTGCTGACAATAATAAAAGTTAAACATTTATTAAGTCAAATGTTCGATCTCTTGCTGGGTTGGTATTAAATTAAAAAAAAAAAATTAACTATGATTCTAGAAATCTTTTTCTAAATGGTAAATCTCATTGTAGCACTCCTTTGCTTACTTTTTTCCCAATGCATCCAAACCATTCTTCAGAAAGACATCGAAGTCCTCATGGCATTCAAGGTCCTTCACTGAGAGTGTGTGTGTGTGTGTGTGTGTGTGGCTTATGCATGCATGCCTCATGCCATTTCACATACTAGCATTCTCCCAAAAGTGTAGTGCTTGTGAAAATCTCATCTTGGTGCATGCTGTTCACTCCATGTAGAACACTCCTTGACTCCTGTTATTAATTCATCCTCCTAGTTGTAACCTCAGTGTCACTTCCTCCTCCTGCTAGAGAAAGGGACACTGCTGGGTATTCCCACAGCATACTTGACTTAGAACTAGTTAATAGCAAACACTGCACTCTTACAGATGCTAAAGACCATGACAAGCAATTGCATATTTTATTATTAGAGTCTGTTTACTTGGCTGCTTACCCAATAGACAATACATTCACTGATTAAACAAATACTATGTAACAGGCACTGTGCTCAGGACTGGGGTTCCGTAGTGAACAAAAATATAGTTCCTGCATTAAGGCAGGTTATGGCTTGATTATATAGATTACTATCACATGCCCTCTGTGGATGACAAATCAATCTCTATAGCTCTGTGGTGATGAAGTTTGTGTGTCAACTTGGCTAGGCCTGGTTGAGTGGCTGGGCAGCTGGATGTAGTATTCCCCATGATGGGATCGGACGTATATGTTTTGATCAACCAATCTGTTGAAAGGGAGTTTCCCTAAGGGTGTGGCCTGCTTCCAATATATTTATGGACATCTTGTGAAAAGAGACACTCTTCTGTGGATTGGGATCCTGTTGTGCTGCCTATAACTGTGTGTGGGCAAACAATCCACCATTTGGCCTGGAGATCTTGGATTTATCATTCGTTGGAGTCAACAGCTGGTACACTGCCTGGCGAGCTTGAGCTTGTCAGCCCCTGAACGTGCATGAGTTGGGAACAGCCTCCATCTTGACGTTTGATCCAAGAACTTGGGATATAGTATTCCCCATGATGAGATTGGTAATCAACTCCATGGTAGAATCTACTGTGAGCAGCTGAATAGCTGCCTTTGGGTATATGGTCTGCTTCCCGCATAAAAGAAACAGCTTTGGGAATGGTCTCCAGCTTATGGCATGCTTGAATCCTGCATGTAGCTGTGTTATTCATTGTTCAGCAGCCTGCCATGCTCTGCCAACCTTGGACTTACAATGGACTTGAATTAATGATCTGCCGTGTGCTTTGGCGCTATTGGGACTATGCCATTTTATTTAACCTTGGGGATTGTTAGCCTCAGCAGCCAGTAGCTGCCGGAGTGAAGAGATGCCTCTAGCTTCAGTGGGCCAGAAGCAAGAGGCAGAGCTGAAGCCCAAGGACAAAGGGCTTTCACACAGCCCCTGGACCTGGCACTTTGAACTTGGACTTCTAGCCTCCCGAACTGTAAGAGAATAAACTCCTGTTTGTTCAAGCCATCCCATTTGTGGTATATTCTTTTCAGAGTGGCATTAGGTACCCAGAACAAGCTCTCAACACCTGAATTAACAGATGAATAAATGAATGCTTCAGAGGATGGATATGGTGTTTTATAATGGAAAACTTGAGCACAGTAACACACAGATCCCAGGAAGCATAAAACAAAAAGGTAATTCAGTATATAGGGAGCTCTGGTAGCATAGTGCCTAAATCACTTGACTACTAACCAGAAGGCTGGTGGTTCAAACCCACCAGCCACTCCTCAGAAGGAAGATTGGGCAATCTACTTCCATACTGATACCACCTTGGAAACCCAAGAAGGAGGGGTCGCTATGAGTCAGGCCCAACTTGATGGCACATAACAACAACAACAACAACAACAACACCAATTCAATATATCAGTAAGAAAAGTCAAATTTGAAATCAAAATAGTGATATCTAAATCTCAATCCCTAGACTTACTAAATGTGTGACTTTGGGCTTCAATTTCTAATATACAAAATACTAATAATTCCTATTGGCTAGAAGTAACTCAAAATTTTCACTCCTCTCTTTATATCCAAGGAGGACAAAGAACACAGTGGGGATACCCTTCTAAGATATAGCTTTTAGACTTAACTCTAATCAATTAGCAGTTGTATTCTGAAGCATTATTTGAGAAGCATTCTGAGACTGAATTCATACTTGGCTGGAAGAAACACTGTGATTGAACAGCAATGTCTGCATTAGGTCAGAAAAAGAGTGACTTGGTGGTGGAAATAGTTAAGTGCTTTACTACTAACTGAAATATTGGATGTTCAAGCTCTGGTAGTGTACTGGTTAAAGCATTTGGCTACTAGCCAGAAGGTTGGTAGTTTAAACCCATCAGGTGCTCTATAGAAGAAAGATGAAGCAGTCTGCTTCTGTAAAGATTTACATACTTAGAAACACAATGAGGGTATCTATGAGTTGGAATTGACTCAATAGCAGTGAGTTTGGTTTGGTTTGGAAGACAACTAGAGATGCCTTGGGAGACAGGCCTGGCAATTTGCTTCCAAAAGGTCATAGGCTTGAAAATTTTATGGAGTGGTTCTACTCTGAAAAGCTGGAGTTGCTGTGAGTCAGAATGAACTCCATGGCAGCCAACAACAATACACATATAGCCAGATATTTGCTACACTAGGCAGTGGGTAACCATAGAAAACCCTTAAGTAGGTATGTGGCATAAATCTGGGAGCAGTATGGAATGGAATGGTGTGGAAAGGAACACAGTGAAAAGCAGACACACAGAAATTGGCTAGCTGGACCATCAGAGAGAATCTCCTTCCTCATTTAGGCCTCTTAAACTACTTCTTAAACTGTCTTCTCTTATAGTTGCCCAGGTATGTTCTCTTTCTCTACTAGACTATGACTGCCTTGTTCCTGGGATGTAGGGTTGATAACATTTGTTGAGCAAATGAGTAAATAAATGAATGAATGTACAACTCTTCTGCTTCCTCTCCATGTGACTCTGGTCAAGTCAGTAACAAAACATCCCAAACCATAACTTGAATATATATAGTACTAAACAGTTCACTGAGCACATTTACCTCAATTAACCCATTTGATCCTTACTGCAATAAGGGAGGTGGGTAATGATATAACTAGTTTACCAATGAGGAGGCTGAGACTCAGAGATAAAGTAGCTAGTACAATATTTGTTCTACTAAGTTATCAGTTTCCTTATCTGTGAAAAAAGAGGAAAATTAACCTTGGTTAGCTTACCTCACTGGTTTGTAGTAAGGCTCAAACCAATGTAAACATTAAAAAACAAAAACACTGCTTGAATGCAAGGCAAAATCTTGATAATAGTTGGTTTTCTGAGAACTTTGCATATTTTAGTTTATTTCATTCTCACCAAAACCTGAAAAAGTAGGTTCTGGAATACAAATTTTACTGACAGGAATACCAAAGCTCCTAGCCAAAATTCACTATGCTACTAAAGGATAAAACATTATATCTCAAAAGCCCATACCCTTCTCACTATTCTATGTGGCCTTTTTGGCATCACAGCACACCCCTATTACCTAATGTATTCTTTCCTTTTATTTTCTTCCAAAGACTGGACATATTATCTGTGGCATATGGTATGTATTAACACAATTTGCTTCAAGAGAGACAAATTTGTAGCATACATGTGAATCATCACAGAACTGCACAAACCTGGAGGGAGAGGATGCCCGAGGCTAAAGAGCATGTCTTCCATGGGTCAGGGAGGTGGGTTCCTTTGGAACAACCTGGTGAAAGCTGGTCCTGACCATGGTTCTGAAGATGCACCTGAAGCTGGTTCAAAAAGAGAGGCTACAAGCGGCCTGGAAAATGCTGCCTATTGAAATGCAGGTCTCACAAAATAATCCATAGCTCCCTTGTTTCCTCAGGGTCTAGTGTAGCTCCCAGCTTTGTTCCTGGGCCCACAGACAAGCCTTTTATTCTATTGTCTAAACAGGAAAATTATAGCTCCCTGAGGGGAAAAGCCTTGGGCCTGAGCTCGACTTTTTATCAATCACATTAATTTGGAAATAAGCTATTGGTTTGACTTTGCATTCATCAGAGTCAAGGGTGGATTGTGTTCCTTTGGTCCCTTTTGTCCTTAATTAACAGCCATTGAATACCAATATTAATTAGTGGGGCTGAGAGATATTTTGCCTCACCCTTCATGATGGTGGATAATTAAAAGTCTCATTAATGAAATAGCTGCATTCATAATTTCTATAAACCTATTATAAAACAATAAACATGATTACAGGATAGCTTCTCTTTCTCTCCCAGCCTCCCTTCACTGCCCTTGTCTAGTTCTACAAAGGTCTTAGAATTGTACAGGGAAGGACAAACTAGCAAAGGTTGCATGTGCTGACTTTGGATCTGACCACTCACAGCATGTAATTAATAAGATAAATCAGACAAAAGTGTTCTTGAGAGGAAGAGACCCCAATGTGATATGGTTTTACAGTCATGGAACTGCTGCTTATGTTGAATTTTAATTCAAAAACAAATAAATAAAAATTTTATTTTTAACTAGACTGGAATTATACATCATGAGTTTCACTTTGGATGCACTGACATCTGGCTCAACACAATTTAGCATATATTGCTAAGTATGTTGTTTTATGTGCCAATATCTGAGTCCTCAAACTCTCTCCAGCTGCTGCATTTGTCCTGTACTCCAAAGCTTTCATTTGTTCGTACTAGACACAAGGTAAAAATGTAAATTTTTTCATGCATTCTTGGTCAGTTACTCCTTAGGGCTTCAAGTCATATACCTCCTTGTCTCCCCCACAGGGTGTGGCACATAGTAAATGCTAAAAAATTATGGATTACCATTCTTCTGCAATGTCCTACCTGAAAAATCCCTCCTTGTATACATTGTACCTTTTCAGAAGTCTACGTTTACTCTCACCCCTTCCTCACCATTAATTTCCTTTTTAACTTGGAGCTGCAGAACTTATACTACTGAAATTGTTCTCACTAAATTCTCCTCATGATCCAATGCAAGGGTCCTTCCCTGTCCTTGTTCATTTGACATCTCTGCAGTATTCCAAATGGTTGACCAGTCTCCAACTTAAAACCATTGCTGTGGAGTCTATTCCAACTTAATGACCTTACAGGACAGAGGGGAACTGCCCAATGGGGTTTTCAAGGCTGTAACCTTTACAGAAGCAGACTGTCACATCTTTCTCCCATGAAGCACCTAGGGTGTTCAAACCACCAAGTTTTGGTTAGCAGACATGCACTTAATCACTGTACCACCAAACTTCCTTCCATCTTAAAATATTCTCTCTTAAAATCAGATGACAGTATAGTGCTTCCTTAAAAAAACTGGAAACAAAATTACCATGTTGTTAAGTGCTGTTCAGTTGGTTCTGACTCAAAGTGACCCAACGTGCAAGAGAATGAAACACTGCCCAGCTGTGCACCAACCTCACAATATTTCCTATACTTGAGCCCATCATTGCAGCCACTGTGTCAATCCATCTTGTTGAGGGTCTTTCTCTTTTTCACTGACCATCTACTTTTCAAAGAATGATATCCCTCTCCAAGGGATGGCCACTTCTCACAATGTGACCAAGGTAGGTGAGACAAAATCTGGCCATTCTCATTTCCAAGGAGCATTCCAGCTGTACTTCCTCCAGGAAGATTTGTTCATTCTTCTGGCAGTCCATGGTGCTTTCAGTATTCTTCACCAACACCACAATTCAAAAGCAACAACTCTTCTTTGGTCTTCCATATTCATTGTCCAGCTTTCACATGCATATGAAGCAGCAAATGAAAATACCATGGCTTGGGTTAGGTGCACTGTCATTTTCAAAGTGACATCTTTTCTCTTCAACACTTTAAAGAAGTCTTTCGCAGCAGATTTGCCCAGTGCAGTACAAGGTCTGTTTCCTTGCCTGCTGCTTCCATTAGTGTTGATTGTGGCACCAGGTAATATGAAATCTTTGATAATGTCCATCTTTTCTCCATTTATTGTGATGCTGCTTATTGGTCCAGTTGTGCAGATTTTTGTTTTCTTTATGTTAAGGTGTAATGCATACTGCAGACTGTAGTCTTTAATCTTCATCAGTAAGTGCTTAAGTAATCTTCCTTTCAAGCAAGCAAGGTTGTGTTGTCTGCATATTGCAGGTTGTTAATGAGTCTTCCTCCAATTCTGATGCCCTATTCTTCTTCATATAGTCCAGCTTCTCAGACTATTTGCTCAACATACAGATTGAATAAATACGGTGAAAGGATACAACCCTGACATACTCCCTTCCTGATTTTAAACCAAGTAGTATCCTCTTGTTCCATTCAAACAATAACCTCCTGGTCTACATACAGGAATCTCACTCCTGGGTATATATCTTCAACACAAACAGATATATGCACAGCTATGCTCATTGCAGCACTATTCACAATAGCAAAAGGATGGAAACCAACTAAGTGACCAACAAGGGATGAATGGATAAACTATGGTACAGACATACAATAGAATACTGAGCAAGATTAGAGAATAATGATGAATCTGTGAAACATCTCATGACATAGATGAACTTAACAACAACCAAAACAAACAAACAAACAAACTCATTGCCATCAAGTCGATTGTGATTCATAGCGACCCCCCCCCCCCTTGGGTTTCTGAAGCAGTAGCATAGTGCCTAAGGCATCTGACTGCTAATCAGAAGGCTGGAGGTTCAAACCCACCAGCCACTCCTCAGAAGGAAGGTTGGGCAATCTATTTCTGTACTGATACTGCCTTGGAAACCCAAGGAGGTGTCGCTATGAATCAGGTCTGACTCAGCTGCACATAAAAACAACCACAACATACCCATTTTAAAGATGAAGAAACTGATTTCACAGAGAAGTTATGAATCTTAGAAGACCTAAAGTGACACAATCCAGAGGTAAATCCACAGCTGTTTTAATTTCAAGCTCAAATACTTGGCCACAGTGGTATTTTATCAGGAACAGAAGCAGGACTACTTTCATTTTTCTGCTTGACTTCTTCATATACAATATCTGAAGATCACAAACTAAGTGGGTCTGTTAATGTAGGAGAGAAGAAAGTATCTCCAGCTAGTACAATGAATCAGCATTACTGATGCAGAAGTCTTTTGCACATACGCTGTAGTGACAGGAAGCTCATGGCACTTGTTGAATTCAGCCTTCTCCATCATGGGACAGCTCCAATTTCTCTCTCAATAAGAGATCAACATATGACTATATTCATACTCACTAGTCACTAGTCTGTTGTCTTGAAGTACCCTAAACACACTTAGTCTTCTGGCAACATGAAAGGCTTTTAGAATTTTTAAGACTTTCCTTGAACCTTCTCTCCAAACTAACTAGTCCACTTCTACTTGGCTGGTTAACATTTATCACAAAACTACTGTGCTTCTTTGAGCCAGACAGTGCACTAGAAACTCCCACATCCAGTGTTCTAGCCAGGCAATTAGTCTTTGCCTTAGTCCTGTCCCTTGCTGTCCTTTTTCTCTATCTGATACCTTTACCCTTCTCAGATCAGCAGCCCTGTTTCATAGCCATGCCGTGGAGACATGTGTGACTACCTGACATCAGAAGGCAGAGGTGAAAGGCTCTGATGAAACTCAAGAAAGCAGACCTGGAAGAGTTCAGTGGGAAGACCAAGTCATCAGCATTCATTATAGCTGTGTACTCAGGATTCTCTTACTCTGGTTTTGGCACTGGTACATGGTGGACAAGGTGCTGTTTTCTGTGTAGGGCTTGTTAACCATTTAATTTCTGAGGATCTTATCTTCTCAGGGCTCTGCTTTCCTCTTTTTCATATCTCCTCATTTCTACTCCTACCCCTACCCTAAAGCTTACTTGTGATACAGTCCCTTAGGCAATGAGGCTTTAGGTTAGATGTGTTGACTGAACCACTATCTCTAGTTTCACTGTTCAATCTTTATCCCCTTCCCATTACAGCTGGATCTGGAAGCACTCTAGATTGGCCACTCTTCTTGAACTTGGACCTGCTTCTGCATAATCCTATTAACTTCTCACTCTATTTTCTCCTGAATGTGGCCTTCTAAGACTACAACACAATGTTGGAGTTCATTTTAATGCAATTCTGGGCCATGTGTGGTCATAACTGTCAGGATCAAAATCCCCAAAACCCATTGCCATTGAGTCAATTCCAACTATAGTGACCCTATAAGACAAAACAGAACTGCCCCATTGGGGCTATAAATCTTTAGGGAAGCAGATTGCCTCATCTTTCTTCCATAGAGTGGCTAGAAGGTTCAAACCACTGACCTTCTAGTTAGCAGCTGAGTGCTTCACCACCATACCACAAGGGCTTCCTATAATTTTCATAGCACCTGAGATATTAGCCTAATTAATAAACAAGGAATTTATAGGCCATAAAAGTTAAGTGAGTTTCCCAGGGTCACATACTTGAAAGTGACAGTTGAACTTTTAACCTGGCTTTAAGATATTTTGATATCCTGGGCATAATTCCAGTTGTCGAGATCCTTGTAATGTGCAGTAGCTAGAACTAATAAAGCTTAACTATAATTTTTTAGAATGTATTTTTTAGAAGTGTACTGAAGTATAAAAATATCTGCAGTAAACAAGTAAGAAATAACTTCTTCAGTTTTACTCAAAATGCAATGCCATTTCATGCCAGGTCTTAGAAAAATAAAAGAAAAGAATGACATTCAAGAAATCATTACAGTTTACTCACCAAGGAAATTCAATTGAAATTTGAGGTATAAAGTTGAATTTAACTCTATAGCCCTATTAATTAAGTAATCTTTAGCACTTTTCACTGAGGATAGCCTCTCTCTCCTGTCTTCCCAAAAGGCTGGTTAAAATTGGTCAATTTAATTTTGATAACAATTTCCTGGCTCTTGATTTTTTCCCTATATTTCCATCCAGAAAGAGGATACATATATGTAAGGAGTGAAAATGGGGAAAGGTAGACTATCATACTTGCTATTCAAAACCAATGAGTGGGGAAAAAAACAAAACAAAACAATGAGCAAGTATCCATTCCAGGGACAATAAAAATAAAAAGAGGACCTCAATTGCTCCAAAGAATAGTATTCACCAATGTTGTTGTTGTTAAGTGCCGTCGAGTCATTTCCGACTCATAGCGACCCCATGCACAGCAGAAC
>NW_006921756.1:6650566-6653191 GCF_000298275.1 Orycteropus afer afer
ACAAGCCTGCCCGTGCTTACCTCGCTCCTGGGGACTAAGCACAAGCCTGCCCGTGCTTACCTTGCTCCCAATTCGTATTCACCAATTGGCTCTTTCAATATTAAAAGTCAAGGGCTTGAGTAGAATGACTGTTACTCTACAGGTATATTGTTATTGTTAGGTGCCATTGAGTCAGCTCCAACTCATAGTGACCCTACAGTACAAAACACTTTCTGGTCCTGTGCCAGCCTCACAATCCCTGCTATGCCTGAGCCCATCATTGCAGTCACTGTGTTAATCAACCTCCTTGAGGGCCTTCTCATTTTTTGCTGACCCTCCACTTTACCAAGCATGATATCTTTCTCCAGGGACTAGTCCCTTCTGACGTGACCAGAGTAGGTGAGGCAAATTCTGGCCATTCTCACTTCCAAGGAGCATTCTGGCTGCACTTCTTCCAAGACAGATTTGTTCATTCTTCTGGCAGGCCACAGTACTTTCAGTATTCTTCTCCAACACCACAACTCAAAAACATCAACTCTTTCTTGGCCTTCCTTATTTATAGTCCAGCTTTCATATGCATATGAGGCAATTGAAAACACCATGGCTTGGATTAGGCACATCTTAGTCTTCAAGGAGACATCTTTTCTCTTCTGCACTTGAAAGAGGTCTTTTGCCTTGCAGCAGATTTGCCCAGTGCACTACTTCATATGATGTCTTGACTGCTGCCTCCACTGGTGTTGATTGTGGAAACAAGCAATATGCAATCTTTGACAACTTCAGTCTTTTCTCCATTTATTGTGATGCTGCTTACTGGTCCAGTTGTGAGGATTTTTATTTTCTTCATGTTGAGGTGTAACCCATACTGTACATGGTAGTCTTTAATCTTCATCAGTAAAGGCTTCAAGTCATCTTCACTTTCAGCAAGCAAGGTTGTGTTTTTTGCATACCACAGGTTGTTAATGAGTCTTCCTCCAAACCTGATGCCCTGTTCTTCATATAGTCCAACTTCTTGGACTATTTGCTCAACATGCAGATTGAATAAACATGATGAAAGGACACAATCCTGACACATTCCCTTCCTGATTTTAAACCATGCACTATCCCCTTGTTCTTCTCGAATGACAGCCTCCTTGTTTAAGTACAGGTTCCTCATGAGCACAATTAAGTGTTCCAGAATTCCCATTCTTCTCAGTGCTATCTATAATTTGTTATGATCCACACAGTCAAATGGTTTTGCATAGTCAATGAAATACAAGTTAAACATCTTTCTGGTACTCTTTGCTTTCAGCTAAGATTCATCTGACATTATCACTGATATCTCTTGTCCCACATCCTCTTCTGAATCCAGTTTGCATTTCTGGAAGTTCCCTGTCAATATACTGTTGCAACTGTTTTTGATTTATCTTCAGCAAGATTGCACTTGCATGTGACATTAATGATATTGTTAGATAATTTCCACATTCTGTGGGATCACCTTTCTTTGGAAAGAGTACAAATAGGGATTTCTTCCAGTCAGTTTGCCAGGTAGCTGTCTTCCAAATTTCTTAGCACAGACAAGTAAGTGATTTCAGCAAGGCATCTGTTTGTTGAAACATCTCAATGGGTTTTCCGCCAATGGCTGGAACCTCATTTTTTGCCAATTCCTTCAGTGCAGTTTTGACTTCTTCCTTCAGAACTATTGTTTGTTGATCATATGTCACCTCTTGACATAGATGAACATCAACCAGTTGTTTTTTGGTACAGTGGCTCTGTATTCCTTCCATTTTCTTTTGATGTTTCCTGCATCATTCCATATTTTTCTCATAGAATCTTTCAATATTGCAACTTGAGGCTTGAATTTTTCCTTCAGTTCTATCAGCTTGAGAAATGCCAAGGATGTTCTTCCCTTTTGCTTTTCTAACTCCAGGTCTTTGCACATTTCATGACAATAACTGACTTTGTCTTTTCGAGCTGCTCTTTGAAATATTCTGTTCAGAAGATTCAGATCTTGTCATTTCTTCACTTGCTTTAGCCACTCTCCATTCAAGAGCAAGTTTCAGTGTCTCTTCTGACATCCATTTTGGTCTTTTTTTCCTTTCTTGTATTTTTAATGACCTTTTGCTTTCTTCATGGATGATGCTCTTGATGTCATCCCATAATTCATCTGGTCTTTGGTCATTAGTGTTCAATGCATCAAATCCATTCTTTAGATGGTCTCCAATTCAGGTGGGATGTAAGTAAGATTTTTGGCTCTCATGGATTTTATTGTCTTCAACTTGAACTTACATATGAGCAATTGATGGTTTGTTCCACAGTCAGCTCCTAGTCTTGTTTTGGCTGAAGATATTGAGCTTCTCCATCACCTCTTGCACCAATATGGTCTATCTGATTCATGTGTACTCTATTTGGTGAAGTCCACATGTATAGCGATCACTTGTGTTGTTGAAAAAAAAGATATTTTCAATAAATAAGTCATTGGTCTGCAAAATTCTGTCATGTGATCTTCAGTGTTATTTCTATCACTAAGACCACTATTTTCCAACTTCTGTTGATTCTTCTTTGTTTCTGACTTTTGCATTCCAATCATCAGTGATAACCAACACATCTTGATTACATATTTGGTCAATTTCAGACTGCAGAAATTGGTAAAAATCTTCAATTTCCTCA